>NC_051863.1:63255806-63353306 GCF_015732765.1 Culex quinquefasciatus
ACGGGATAACATTTGCCTTGCGGGCTATGAAGGATTTACGAGGAAAGAAGTGTCTTTGCTAGCCACACGGAATGTCATTTTAAGCGATTTTACTGCAAATTGTTGATCATTGCATTTATTTAATGAAAATATACATTTTTTATATTGAACAATAGATTTATTCTGTCTGAAAATTTGATATTCCTGGTCATGATTCTAATTTCAACTAATCATAGCCCTGAAGAAAAATTGCGCCCAAATGTGACATGTGACCGCTGCTGTCTGACCCCACAAAACTAAGGCCGTCCCACCATGACGAATTTTCGCTACGGCTGTCCAAGCCTGGCCTGCCTGGGGTTTGCTCCTGACTTTAATAATCATCATTTATAAACATCACAGCTAATGTCTCTGGTTTTTTTCGGGGACGTCGTCGTCGTCCACCATCAGACAGAGAGTGACACTGCATCCCACAACAGCTAAATTTGGCCATTTTTGATAATTCTTATCTTGAGTTGGGGTGCAAAATCCACGTCCCAAAATCCTTGGAACGGAGAAAAAGGACGACTTTTTCCCTCCTCCCTCACCCGCAGCTTGGTGGAGAAATTGTCGCCTTGGGACACGCCACATGGCAAATAAAAAATGATCGACCACGGTCAAAGGTTCTGCTTTTCGTTGGGTCATAATTCATCCCGGGACGAAGCTGTCCGGTGTTTTGGGGAACGATTTTGGTGAAATTTTTTAGTGCAATCGTTTTGAGGCTGAAATTCAACTTTTATTTTTTTCCAGCTTGACTATTTGTTTATTATATCGTTGCTTGTGTGCTATCTTGCGATACGTCCTGTCTTTTCACAGCAGAAGTGTCACAAAATAGCACACAATCGATGATATACCAAGCTGTAGGACGAGAAAAAATATGTTCTATTCGTAAAAACTAAATGCTTGGCTCAATATGTGAATTTAATTTATTGCACTCTGGAACTTATATAGCAATTTTGGGATCTTCCATAAACAATGTTGTACGACTGTAATGCCACTGATTTAAAAATAATAGACAACATTGGCTTTCAGCTTGTTTTTTTTTTTTTTTTTTTTCGGGTAACTCGAAATAATGTTATAAAACTGATAAATTACACTTTGAAAACATTTCTTTGTGTTGAAACGTCGGTAAAATATGTAATTATGAGTACCGTAAAACGGGGTGACTTTGATAGCCGGGGTGACTTTGATAGGTTTGCGATTTTTCCGCAAAATGAAGAGTACAATTAAAATACGTAAGGAATGGTTTAGAAACATACTGACCATGGTAGAGAAGTGTTCAAAGTACCTCAAGAAGAACTTTTCTTAAAATTTTGACAAGTTTAAAAAGTTAGTTAACTATAGTTAAGAAAATCTTGATGAATGTCATTATTTTAAACTTCTCAAAGTGTCATGATTTTCTCAATGAACATGATTTTTAATCGGAAAACGGAATGAATTTTCGGATTCTTTGGACAATTTTCCACTAGGAGAAGGTTAAAATAGTTTGTAAAAAATAAATAATATGTGTTTTTGAAACACAATTATAAAAACTCTCTAAATTTATAGGCAATTTCAGTTGAACAAATTTCATGTAAATGTGAAAACTTGTGATTCGTGCTTCGAATTCAGTATAAAATGCAATATAAATCGATAATTTTATAAACAAAACTAATTTTAACAAATTTCAGGCAAAATTCCGACTTTTTAACAATTTTACCTAAAATTTATATGTATTTTGCTTAAAAGCTTATACACTTAGTTAACTAAATATAAACATTGATTTTTTTCTTAAAAACTATATCAGCTACTTTAGATGGAGCAGCCGTGGCTGACTGGTTACGGTGTTCGCTTTGTAAGCGAATGGTTCTGGGTTCGATGCCCATCTGCTCCCAACGAGAAAGTTAAGAACACATAAATTTGAAATAATGAATATGAACGAAAAATCAAAGTCGCTCGAGGCGGAGTTCGAACCCTCGTCCTTTGGATTGGTAAGCAAAAATGCTAACCACTAGGCCATGTCGACTTGGTGAGCGTGGACTGGAATTAGGAATACTGTTACAGAGAGCGAGTTGTGGCGCTATAACCACGGCAAATAGTGTCCAGGGCATTCGTGGAAATACAATGTCCCATCCCAGAGGGTCCCGGAGTACCAAACCTTCTTAGCATGGTGCTCCCAACGAATACAACCAAAATCTCGGAGCGTATGGTGGTGTGTCCCCACGCTTCTTCCTCCCCTGTCGATTCAGAATTGTGTTGTTGTTCGAATACTCAGTGCTCAAACTCAACCCAATTACGAGTCATCTCTGCGATACGGCTTTACGCAGTAGGCCTGGCCGCTTTAACGCTTGTGTTGTTTCAATGCATTCCGATGCAATGGCGCACTACAAATGTTATTAAATGACAAGAAGAGTGCTAGGCGTCATCTAACCTAAGGCACTCTCCAGGATCCCTTCGAAAGATTGGCTGCGCTAGGGTCTGATTAGATTAGATTAGAAAAACTATATCAGCTACTTTAGTGATGGTACATTTAACGTACAAATGAAGTTTGAACATCTTAAATATGATTTAAACAAGAAAAACTATGACTATCAAAGTCACCCCGGAATTCAAACTAAGAATTTTTAACGTAACTATTTTTCTAAACATTATTGAAAAAACTTTTTTTCCGAAATAGTGCATGGATGTGTGTGGTCTACCCCAGTACATGTTTAAAAAATAATAATCTTAAGAAAAACCTTACCTGTTGGAAAATATTCTAAAAACAAATTGAAATCCTATCAAAGTCACCCTGGTTTACGGTATATCAGACGTAAGTTAAATTTGACGAATAAGAACATATTTCTATAAATTGTCTAAATTTTTTCAAAGAAAAATCCTATAAAATCTTTAAAAAAAAAGTTTCTCAAGACCCCCGATGGAATATTTATATATTTGTGAAATATTTGTCGAGGGGCCAGGAGAAACTGTTTTGGATGATTTGTATAAGATTTTTACTCCAAAAAGTCGTTAAAAATCGGTGGTTTCATGTTCATATGCATCAAATGTCATATCAATATGCCTTGAGAGACGCTAAAATTCATATTACACCAATATTTGATCTCCAAAAAAAAATTTCCGAACCAAAATTTCCAAATTTCCAGAACATATAATGAAAGCTGGAAAAACCAAGAATACTGAATAAAAATCTTTTCTCAAATCAATTTGACATGGTTTGACAACAATGCTAAACTTAGAGTATCTCATTGAAAAAAAAACAAAATATTACTCAAATGATTACCAACATTGTTTCTTCAATCTTTTGTCATATAACACCATTATATTTCAAAACATTTTCGAGTCTTAAAATTGAAGAAAAAAGCTCGCAGATTAAAATTCTCTGAAAAAAATATCAGTTTTGTGACAATATAAGTAGAGATAAGCCTTATTCCGTATGATAAAAAGTGACTTTCTCATGGATTTTCTCCAAATTTGCTGAATTTCATTCTCTTTCACACTATGGACACACGCCATTAGAAAAGAAAGAAATATCATTTTTATATTTTTGCTTAAATCCATTTCTTGAATCCCATCGGAAAGAAGTATTTGTCAACCTTTGAAAAACGTTTTAGAACATAAAATTGATGAGATTTGAAAACAAATTCATATTTTGCTGTAAATATGTGTAAATATGTGAATTGTGAGGTACCTTAAAAATGAACCTCAGAATTATCAAGTTTCTCCAAGATTTTTTTTTGTTTTGAAGAAAAATACATTGTAGAACATTACAACACTCTTGGAAAATAACCCTGCTAAAGCAACACAAAAAAAAACAAAAAACCAAATTATAATATGAAAAAATAATCATAAATAATAAATTACCCCTCTTAGTTATTGTAGATTCGAAAAGTACATTTAATTTTCCATTAATTGACATGTGCCAACATTTTTTACAGTTGAGTAACGAAAAATCTTATAATTTTTGAAATGTTTTTTTTTTTTGCGAATTACGCCATTACATCGGGCGTTTAATTTTACAGTCTCTTTGACACCCACCAAATTCCCAAGCCATCACCGGGCAGCAAATTATTGAAAAACACGTCTTTTTTCGCATGTTCAAAAATTAAAGGGATTCCATGGTGTGTTTCCTAGATCAAACTTAAGATAAAAACTAACTTAATCCACCTATGTGGTTGGAGCCTTCCTCACTTATGACCAACAATGGCTGATATGATGGAATTGTACAAAAATTTCATCTATTTTTAAGATCCCTAATAAAAAAGTACAAAAATATCACTTAAGTGGCCATATCTCGAGACAGGGTTGCCAGATCTTCAATGTTTTGGACTCGTTGGAAAGGTCTTTTGATAACCCAACCAACGATGGGTTGGATGGTGGATCCGAACATAGTTTACATATATTTAAGTGAGATCCGGCTTCCAAAAAGTACATCAATATCACTTAGGTGGCCATATCTCGAGACAGGGTTGCCAGATCTTCAATGTTTTGGACTCGTTGGAAAGGTCTTTTGATAACCCAACCAACGATGGGTTGGATGGTGGATCCGAACATAGTTTACATATATTTAAGTGAGATCCGGCTTCCAAAAAGTACATCAATATCACTTAAGTGGGCATATCTCGAGACAGGGTTGCCAGATCTTCAATGTTTTAGGCTCGTTGGAAAGGTCTTCTGATAACCTAACCAACGATGGGTCGGATGATGGACCCGGACATAGTTTACATACATTTAAGTGAGATCCGGATATATGTGAAAACACATTTTTATATATAACTTTTGAACTACTTATCGAAACTTCAATCTGTATAAACCTCGATCTATGGGACCCTAAACCAAGTCGAATGCAACAGGTTCGGGTCAAATCGGTTTAGCCAGTGCTGAGAAACATGAGCTAGTTTGTTGGTCACATACATACATACACACACACACATACACACACATACACACAGACATTTGTTCAGTTTTCGATTCTGAGTCGATATATATACATGAAGGTGGGTCTACGACGTTTTTTTGCAAAGTTCATTTTTAGAGCAGGATTATAGCCTTACCTCAGTGAGGAAGGCAAAAATACGGCAAGTTTGATAATTGAAACCATGACAGAAGGGCTCTATTTCGACATTTTGCGGGGTCCGGCGAAATATTTCGTCGGGGGGGGGGGGTCTAAAGCAACTTTTTTTAAAGATTTTTTTACGATTTTATAGGATTTTTCTTAAGAAAGTCGAAAGAAATCGATGAATTCATGTTCATTAGCCTGTCCCATTTTGAGGTCATGTCGAGGAATTTCAGGTGCTCACTTCTTAAATGATAGATTATGATGTTAGGAACAATGTTTTCTTAGACAAGAAAAAATAATAAAATACTTTCTCGCACCCCCTAGTCGATTTACTGAAAAAAGTCACTTTTTTGAACAAATTTTCTAAAATCGCTTGGAATCAATACAAAAACTGTTACGATCAGGTGTGTATTATCTTCAAACGATAGGTTTTTGTCCATAGATTAAGATGCACTATCAATATTGGACCAAAATTTAAGTTTTTGGACTCTCCCAGGCGGATTTGTGTCGAAAAAATCTCATTTTTTCGAAACTTTTTTCAGAAATGTTCATTTAATTTAGGGTAGCCTATTTTTCCCAGTAAAACTAATAGATGCAGCTAGTAGGAAATTTCATGGCGAACATTTTTCCCTCTGAGAAAATGCAATTTCGACACTCCAGAGCCGAGATATTTGAGTTTTAGTGAGGAAAAAAGTGCCAATTTTCAAAATTTCTCAGAACTCAGAAGCAAGGCCTACTAATTACACGATATAGCAAGCATATGTCTCAAAGGTCAGGGTATGCTTTTTTATAGTAATTTTGGCCGCTGAATCCGAATCTGAAATCAAATTTCGTGTAAACAGTGATGTTTTGGAGCTACACCCTTTTGGAATGTTATTTGCGTGTTTAAGAGGCAGTTTTTGTAAATATTGCTCGGTTTGTTCTAGAGGTCGTATCGAGGTGCTCCGATTTGGATGAAACTTTCAGCGTTTGTTTGTCTATACATGAGATGAACTCATGCCAAATATGAGCCCTCTACGACAAAGGGAAGTGGGGTAAAACGGGCATTGAAGTTTGAGGTCCAAAAAATATATAAAATCTTAAAATTGCTCGCATTTTAGTAAAACTTCATCAATTCCAACTCTCTTAAATGCATTCGAAAGGTCTTTTGAAGCACTTCAAAATGAGCCATAGACATCCAGGATTGGTTTAACTTTTTCTCATAGCTTTTGCAAATTACTGTTAAAAATGTTTTTTTTTTTTTAATAACCTCAATATCTTTTTGCAACAGCCTCCAACACCCATACTCCCAGAGGTCAAAAGATTGGTAGTTTCATAGACTATAAGCCTACGGAAATAACTTTTTGGCCAATGCAGTTTTTCTCATAGTTTTTCGATTTTTCTATAACAAACATTTTACAACGTTAGTTATTGTCCTGCACAAGGTCCTGCATCCATAGCGGCACTTTTTAGTCTCACTTTCGTCATATTCGAAATCCTCGGAAAATTCAAACTTCAATGCCAATCCTGGATGTCTATGGCTCATTTTGAAGTGCTTCAAAAGACCTTTTGAATGCATCTAAGAGAGTTGGAATTGATGAAGTTTTACTAAAATGCGAGCAATTTTAAGATTTTATATATTTTTTGGACCTCAAACTTCAATGCCCGTTTTACCCCACTTCCCTTTGTCGTAGAGGGCTCATATTTGGCATGAGTTCATCTCATGTATAGACAAACAAACGCTGAAAGTTTCATCCAAATCGGAGCACCTCGATACGACCTCTAGAACAAACCGAGCAATATTTACAAAAACTGCCTCTTAAACACGCAAATAACATTCCAAAAGGGTGTAGCTCCAAAACATCACTGTTTACACGAAATTTGATTTCAGATTCGGATTCAGCGGCCAAAATTACTATAAAAAGCATACCCTGACCTTTGAGACATATGCTTGCTATATCGTGTAATTAGTAGGCCTTGCTTCTGAATTCTGAGAAATTTTGAAAATTGGCACTTTTTTCCTCACTAAAACTCAAATATCTCGGCTCTGGAGTGTCGAAATTGCATTTTCTCAGAGGGAAAAATGTTCGCCATGAAATTTCCTACAAGCTGCATCTATTAGTTTTACTGGGAAAAATAGGCTACCCTAAATTAAATGAACATTTCTGAAAAAAGTTTCGAAAAAATGAGATTTTTCGACACAAATCCGCCTGGGAGAGTCCAAAACTTAAATTTTGGTCCAATATTGATAGTGCATCTTAATCTATGGACAAAAACCTATCGTTTGAAGATAATACACACCTGATCGTAACAGTTTTTGTATTGATTCCAAGCGATTTTAGAAAATTTGTTCAAAAAAGTGACTTTTTTCAGTAAATCGACTAGGGGGTGCGAGAAAGTATTTTATTATTTTTTCTTGTCTAAGAAAACATTGTTCCTAACATCATAATCTATCATTTAAGAAGTGAGCACCTGAAATTCCTCGACATGACCTCAAAATGGGACAGGCTAATGTTCATATCCATCAAATTTCATATGAATGTGCTTCAAGAGACTCCAAATTACAAATTTGACCTCAAATCAAAAGCATTCTTTGAAATAACCCCAACATCCAAGCTGAAAACCTCAAAACGACCAAATAAAAATCTTTTCTTTGTACAATTTGTCATGAAAATACAGCAACAGATTGCCCGGATACAAATTCGAGCTAAAACCATTGCTAAACTTAGAGTATTTCATTTATAAGCTTTTTATTACCCAAAAAGTTCCCAACATTATTTTTTCAATCCTCTGCCATACAACACTTAATCAGCAGTGTGCATCGTTTGAATGGGAATTAAATCCAGAAATTTTGGAGAAGGTCACTTTTTATTTTACGAAATTGTATATATCTCTGCTTATATTGAACCAAAATTGATACTTTTCTATGGAAATTGTTCAGAAATCTGTTCTCTACAATGTGATTGATTCGAAAATGTTTTAAAATATTTTAGTTTTGTATGGCAGAGGATTGAAAAAATAATGTTGGGAACCTTTTGGGTAATAAATAGCTTATAAATGAAATAATCTAAGTTTAGCGGTGGTTTAAGCTCGAATTTGTATCCGGGCAATCTGTTGCTGTATTTTCATGACAAATTGTACAAAGAAAAGATTTTTATTTGGTCGTTTTGAGGTTTTCAGCTTGGATGTTGGGGTTATTTCAAAGAAAGCTTTTGATTTGAGGTCAAATTTGTAATTTAGAGTCTCTTGAGGCACATTCATAAGTAATTTGATGGATATGAACATGAATCCATCGATTGAAAATGTCAAAAGAGCCCTTCTTTCATGGTGCCAAATATCAGACTTGCCGATTTTTTTTATCTTAATGTTCTCGGAAAAATACAAGGTGGGTCGTACCGCTCCTCCATCACGAGAAATCGAAAAATGGAGCTCGGATTCGTGATCAAGGACCAAAATTACCTCTCAGGGCAAAGTTTCACGCACATTGAATAGGGGTCGGTTTCGTGTGAGTTGACGGAGAATTACCCAAATATCAGCACGGAAAAGTACTTTCCAGAATATATTTGAGTGATGAAAAGTTCAATTCTTCAGCACTTGTGTTTGTGTTATCTAACTGAAAACATCAATTTCAAATGGTGTTTTTTGATTATTTCAGCACTCATCGTATTTATCCAACTCAATTAACCTTATTGGATAAATGTGCAACTCGTCCTGAAAAAATCTTCTGTTTGCAACTTGTAGCATGAATTTCTATTAAGATAGCTAAACTTGTAAAAAAAATGAGTCATAGTTGAAAAAAAAACGTTGTAGATTTAAATGATTATCTATATCTCTTACATTCAATGCAAACCACTGCATTGAATTTCTTTGCTATCCCATTGGATGTCATTCTAGCGTGACCTTGTCACTATTTATCACAAAAGCGAACCGCACATCCTTATGAATGGATAGTGTGACACCCATCAGAATCAACAATTTTATCGAAATAAACTATGAATAGGCAAAACCAACATAAATTCCGTGCCAAAAATGCTTCTTTTCATTTTCTCTTTGCCCTTTTGCTCATTTCCCATTCAGTCACGGAATCACTCGGTTGAACGAAAGTGAAAAGAATCCTGTGCTTCCACATTCCGAATGACACTGACTGCAACCGAGGAAGGATAGTAACACTTGCTACAGAGATTGAATAAAAGCGAAATTTGTCTCTGTCGACGGTCGTCGACATCGCGACGCCATCAGCTTCCGATGTCGACGACGTCGGCGTCTCGATTGTGGACGCTCAGCATCACACATCATCATCAGGATTAGTGTAATATGGAAAAGTGCCTCTTGAGCACCGTGGTTGCGGATTTGAAGCAGGCTCGATTAATCTTTGCTGAAAAAGCTCACGGAATAAATCAGTTTTGACGCTTCAAATATGCTGTGATTGGATTTTACAGAAGTTTTCTTTTTTTTAACTCTTGGAAAAGTTGAGGAAGCATCAACTGAGTTGGTTGATTAAGCATGTTTTGTCTAATTTTAAATAAACTTGTTTACTAAAAACGTCTTTTACATTTTTAAGCAAAAAATTTTCGACAAAGCTAACCTGAAGTCGCAAAGACAGAGTGAAAGCAGCAAATCAAACCCAAATGCGAACCCCCTTTTTTCGCATTCCCTCCCAAATGGAGTTCGCCTCATGAATATTAAAATTTGTCTAAAAGAGATATCATCGCACGCGCGGACTCCGATGTCTTTCTTTCTGAACGCGACATTGATTAATGAAAACCGTTTACGGTTTGGTTGTCTTTCAGTTTCGTGCTGCTGCCAGATTCGGTTCAATGCAATTCGCAAAGGGTCTCCCCCTCTCGCGATTGAAGATTGATATCGCTTTACGTTCTTCCTTTTGGGATGATAATTTTTCACAATGCAAATTCAATTCAACTTCATTGCCTAAAATTAAGTAAACCGCAAATTTCACTCAGCGAGAAAATTGCTGCTAGATAAATAAAGTGGTTGAAGTAAACACGATGTAAAACATGACAGAGTATCACCTTAGACATTTCCCAAACTCTCACAAGGGAAATATTTCTCAATAGCTTGGATGCTTTGCGGAGAGGTGAGGAAATGTCGGAAAATGCCGTTGAGGCGTGTGGTTTTTCCCTTTTGTTTTTCTTACTCCCTTTATCTGAGAGCTAAATGAATAGTTGTCCCCGAGTGTCATCTGTGGCACACAAACATGACGTACATGGCTGGTTTTGCAGGATCAGCAGAATTATTGTTCTGACTGACACTTTATACAATTAAAGGTAAATGAAAATAATATCTGCTAAATTCACTTAACTAGATTATAGTTGTTTTTAAATTCAGACAATATATTCGGATTTTAGTCGATGGCGATGTCGATATCTCAGCAATTAATGGTCTGATTTTCAATGTCAAAATATGAAACATTCGATCTTTTCCGAAACAACATTTCAAAATGGCGTAATATAGAATGTTTGGCCCTTTTGAAACGTAAGTCCTAATTTAAAAATTGCCCAACTACACAGAAAAAAATCAATTCCCGTAATCGTGAATTAAGTTCACGAATGTGAGATCCACGAAGGAATTTATTCATGAGTATGGTGCATTTGCACCATAAACGTGAATATATTCCTTCGTGGTTCTCATAATCGTGAACTGACTTCACGGTTTCGAGAATTGATTTTTTTTCTGTGTATCGTGGCCGTGAGGTTACGGGTTTCACCTTGTAAGCGGATGGTGATGGGTTTGATTCCTGTCTGGCTCGGCAAAGTCAGATCCCTTCAATGAGTTATTCTACTCACTGGGAATACTGACCGGTAGGGGATGGGTTTCTACTAGCGACGTGCTGGATTTCCAATGCAGAGGTCGTGAGTTCGATTCTCGTACAGGGATGATGAAGTTTTTTAATTAAACATTCAATATTACGCCATTTTGAAATGTTGTTTTCGAAAGATCGATATTTCATATTTTGACATTGAAAATCGGACCATTAGTTGCTGAGATATCGACATTGGAAGTACTTTTTGATTGCAAATTCGATTTAACATCTGTTGGCGCTAGAAAATTAATTATAGTAAAAATTTGGCTTTAAAAGCAAATCATCAATTTAAGATTTCATGAGCAGAAGAATTGACTAGACTTAATTGAAATATCATAGAAAGTGAAAGCAGCAAACTCCGCGAGATGTTTGAAATGGATGCAACGACAAATCAGGTAGAATGAAGGAAGGACGGAAACCAGTAGAACGCAGTTGCATCAGATAAGAAAAGGTCCCACATTTAGGGTTCCTTGTGCGCGGTACACGCACGCGTGGGTGCGTGGTCAGATTATATAATTGCTAGTAGAGAAACACTATTTGTCCCTTTCTATCTTTAAGGAAGGATAGAACTAAACAGTACAAATGTTTTGAAATGCATTAGGAACTCTTTAGGACCCACAGAAAAACTGTGTTTAGAGCTAGATCTGAGAAAACGAAAACAATGGAACCGAAAGAGTTACAGGAAGCAGGGAATTCACACCCTGACAAGGCCACATAAAATCTCATCCTAATTCAGGAGAAAAATTCATTTACGACGGGACTAGATAGGTTAGATTTTCGGTATAGAAATTATGTAACGCTAGGAGAACTTGTAGAATTAAGACGACATTGTACGAATTATTTTCAATAAAGCAGGTTCGGAGGTCATCTCAAACCTGTGTATTAATCATACTCAGTATTGAACTCCTGTCTTCGATTTTTGGGAAACCTACGGTTTCGACTCATCCAACCTTGGTAGCGGCTTCATCGAGATCATCGCCTAAGACTGCAGCAGTGTTCGACGTAAGTTTCCAGTTATAAAAACGTTTCGATTTTTCGACGTTTTTACAACATCTAAAACAGAGGTTGACATTTTTTTGCGACAGTATTTTTTTTGCAAATCAAGCTTTCGCTTCGCTTTGCTAGGAGACGGTGATTTTAACGGATTGCAGACTGGATTTTTCGCCATGTGATGTGATGATTGTCTAAGCCCAAGTTGCCTAGGAATCGATAATTGGGAATAGAACCAATTCCACCTGAACCAGATTCTCACCACCATGGCAGCCGTCCATTGCCGGCCGCTCCCATCTCCACCGCGCACCAGGGACAAGGAAAGGGATTTGGAAGACGGGAAGTGTTGATGCTCCACTTTTTTCACAGTATTAAAGGATAATCTCTACGGTGTCCCCAAGTAAGTTTCGCTTGGAGTTGGACGGTTTTTGGGAAGGTGAATGGTCTGAGGAGCCACCCTAGGCGAGTGATTACGACCGTTTTGCATTGTTGTTCGAATTCTTCATGCGTTCTCATTTCTAATGGTAAAGCTTATAATTCTTCTCATCTTTTATTGGATGAATTCAATGTGTTGCCCAGGCTATTTATAGCGAGGTATTTTTAGATTCAATTTCAACTGCGCTTGCAATCTTGCATGCAATCTTGTGTGAGTTCTGATATTCAACTTGCATTCAATTTGATTCTTTGTCCAATTCTTGGATTCAACTATATCGGTCTAATTCCTCCTCAAGCTACCAATGCTCCACGGTTAAGTGGAAATCATTTTGCTTGCCAATCCTAAGGACAGGGGATCGAACCCCGCCGTGAGCTTCAAGTTTTTCATTCATTACAAATTTTATTGAGCACAAAACTTTCTAGTTGGGAGCAGATGGGTATCGAACCAAGGACCATTCGCTTATAAAGCGAACATCGTAACCATTCAGCCACTACCGCTCCTTTTTTTTGCAAAACATAGTTTTTGTGACATAAAGTGAAATTAAAAATCACCAAAAAAATTTACCGCGTATTATTTTTTTCAGTTTAGTCCTTATCCATTCCTACAACTTTGCCGAAGACACCAAATCGATCAAAAAATTCCTTCAAAAGATAGAGATTTTTTGATTTTCATTTATCATTTTTGTATGGACAGCTGACAAATTTGCATAGAAAATTAAATGGAGAAACTAATAATGCAAAATGGCAGCAGGATTAAAAAAATACAAAAATTAAAATTAAAGGAACAATACCGATTTCATAGAGAATTGCTCTAAAATGTTTATACTATTGTCTTCCTCACTAAATTTGTCAAAGGTTGTCCAATTGGGTAATTTTCCGCCAACTCACATAGCAGTTGCCCCGACCCCTCTTCGATTTGCGTGAAACTTTGTCCTAATGGGTAACTTTTGTCCCTGATCACGAATCCGAGGTCCATTGATATCTCGTGACGGAGGGGCGGTACGACCCCTTCCATTTTTGAGCTTGCGAAAAAAGAGGTGTTTTTCAATCATTTGCAGCCTGAAACGGCGATGAGATAGAAATTTGGTGTCAAAGGGACTTTTATGTAAAATTAGACGCCCGATTTGATGGCGTACTCAGAATTCCGAAAAAACGCATTTTTCATCGAAAAAAAACACTTAAAAAGTTTTTAAACTCTGCCATTTTTTGTTTCTCAACTGTAAAATTTTTTGGAACATATCATTTTACGGGAATTTTAATGTTCTTTTCGAATATACATTGGAAGGAAGGATCATTTTTTCATTTAGAACAATTTTTTTCATTTTCAAATTTCGTGTTTTTTCTAACCTTGCCGGGTTATTTTTTACAGTGTAACAATGTTCTACAAAGCTGTAGAACAGACAATTTCAAAAATTTTGATTTGTAAACATAAGGCGTTTGCTTATAAACATCACGAGTTATTGCGATTTTACGAAAAAATGTTTTGAAAAAGTTGGTCGTCGCGACAGACACGGACGAAGAAAAAAAGAAAAACTCAAAACGAAACTTTTTCAAAACTTTACTGTTGAATCGCGAGAGCTCGTGATGATTACAAGCAAACCCCTTATGTTTACATATCAAAATTTTTGTAACTTTTTGCTCTACAACTTTGTAGAACACTGTTACACTCTAAAAAATAACCCTGCAAAGTTAGAAAAAACACGAAATTTGAAAATAAAAAAATAGTTCTAAGTGAAAAAATGACCCTTCTGGGTCAATGAAGATTTGAAAAGAACATTAAATTTCCCATAAAATGACATGTTCCAAAAGATTTACAGTAGAGTAACGGAAAATAGCAGAGTTTTTAATACTTTTTTAGTGTTTTTTTTTCGATGAAAAATACGTTTTTTCGAAAATCTGAGTACGCCATCAAATCGGGCGTCAAATTTTACATAAAAGTCCCTTTGACACCAAATTTCTATCTCATCACCGTTTCAGGCTGTAAATGATTGAAAACAACTCTTTTTTCGCATGTTAGAAAATTGAAGGGGTCGTTCCACCCCTCCGTCACGAGATATCAAAAATGGACCTCGGATGGATTCGGGATCAGGGACAAAAGTTACCCCATAGGACAAAGTTTCACGCAAATCGAAGAGGGGTCGGGGCAACTGCTGTGTGAGTTGGCGGAGAATTACCTAGATGTAAATCAAATTATTTTTCAAATTTGTCATGGATTTCTATTTATGTTTGGACCCCCAATTATGGTGATTTATTTGCAAATAACATGGTTTTCTTTGAAATTTTCAAAGGTGTACAAGCTATTTCGGCACGATATTTTGCATTTTAAAAAGTATTTGTTATGGATCTTTTTATAGAAATAAACTTTTCATGAGCTTTCTGTGGCAAAACGTTCGGCATACTTTTCTAAACAAAACGTAGTACCGTCTACTGGGGCGAATCGGGATTACAGTCATTTTCGAAATATTGTGCAGTAACAAGGCAAAAAAAGCTGTCCCAATTCGCCCTATATGTCCTGTATGGGTCCAGATGACGGTACTAGGTTTTGTCAATCTGTCAATCAGCTCCGATTTGTTTATGTAGAGATGCGTAGTTCTAGATACAAATTTCTGTACATTGTTGCTCGGCTCAAGTTCTTAAAAAATCCAAAATGAAGAGTTTCTGGATTTCAGATAATAAATTTGAATGAAATTCAAACCGAGAAAACTCATGGCTAACCTCGGCAAAACTAATGGAATATCCCATATATCACCGAGTTCAAAAAGATTACAGGATTCCTGCGTAAGACCTTTCAACTTTTCGAACGTAATAATCCCTCCCTCCAACTCCAAATCGAGCGAGCTAAAATCCAATGTAAACTACTGCCCAGGTTGACCACCTTGTAATCCTTGGCCCTGGGCGGACATCCCATACCCCACTGCTGCTGACCAGAACGTAGACACCAGCAAATCTTCCAAAGTGATTATCGTCCGGTCAACCCGACTCCAAAAAGGTGGCTGGTGGAAAAAGGGGTGAAAAATGCGAAAAACATTTATCAAACCCAGTTTTGGGCAACTAGGGGAGGGTGAAAAAGGGACAATCGAAGAAACGCAACCTAATGTCCACACTGAAACAGTGAGTATGTCTAAATGACCGTAACCAACCGAAGAGATGACCATCACGGTGGTCCCTTAAGGGAAGTTCTTTCGTGATAAGGAGCTTGTCGGGGAAATCTTTGGAAGGTGATTAAATGGCTTGACCGGAAGAAAATTAAATCGTCATCCCCGGAAGGAGCTTGAGGGTGGGATTCTTTGAATTCTAGTGGTCAGCAGTGGCGATAATCATCGTGTTAGGATCAGGGACAATTGGGACCATTTCCGGAGGGTAGATGGTTTAATTAATTGAAAGTGATTTGTTTACTTACTGGAAAAGGACGTTATCGGGATTATTTTTGGTAAAAAAATAGCTAGTTTAAAATGAGGAAAATGTTCTGCTTTCAAAACTTTGTCACAACACATCCTGTTTACTACTAGAATGTGTTGTAAAGTTAAAAAAAAACTTTAAACCCAGAAACGAGTTTCACTGAACCAATCCAATTCTTTCAAAACTTCTATTGAATCAGCAACTTCGATTCGTCTCAACTTGATGTTTTTCGCCCTCAAAGGCGATCTGCACTGCACCCTTTTGCTTGGCCACGTGCTGTGCCACCCAAAAGAGAGGAAATTTAAAATTTATTACAATCGAAAGTTCGACCGGTTGCGAGCTGGTAAAAACTCAAAGTTTTAAAACAAAATCGCTTGGCATGCAGAAATTTTGCATTGAATTTTAAAATTCTCATCTCGGTAGCGTTTCGTCCAAACTGGGTTATGGATTTCGGGAGGGTTTGTTTAGCTATGGAAACATTTCACTATGATCAGCTAATATGTTTGATTTACTTGAAGGGAAGTCTAGAGTTTTTTTATTATAGGACTAAATATTCATATTGATCATAGGACATTTTCAAAACACTCTAAAAATATACTTAAATCTATTTTAAAATGGAAATGCCTTATATCCAACAGAGACTAGTTAAATCTTATCTTTAATTGAGTAAGCATATTATCGTTACCTTGCTCAATTCGATTCACTCAATCAAACTCTCCTCTCATCTGCCTCTAGTTGCCCGCATCAAAGTGACTAATTAACCTTACCGCAAACAAGCCGCTCATCACCCAATACCCAAATCAAATTCAAATTATTACGTCCGCGTTTCAATTAAATTGCCATTTCATTCACCGCAAAATTTGCCTCTTCCAGAACGTCCTCTCCCTCCCGACCAATTAGGGAGCAACAAATCTGGCCGCGAATTATGATGCCTGGGTCTTTTCGGCAGCATCATTATCAGCCAGTCCGTAGGAGAGGGCGCATTTCGCGAAGGTGGAGGTGGTGGGCCGGGGAACGGTGCCAGCTGTGGAAGACCCATTAATAAACAATTAAATATTTCGCGAGGGCGTGAATCAAAGTTGCAGGGATGAAAACTGGGTTTGTGATGGATGGTGAAATGATTTTTGAAGAGTCAACTTCAAACTTTAAAGTACACTTACTGGTATTATAATTAAATACAAATTTACATCTAGTCAGAGGTAAAATTAAAGGTACCAAATTGAGCAATTCTCTTTGAAATCGGCCGATATCGGCCATTTTTATTTTTTGTATTTTTTTTTATTTTGCTCAAACTTTGTGAGGCCTTCCCTATGACCAATTAAGCTATTTTGTGTCATTGGTTCACCCATACAAGTCTCCATACAATTTTCGCAGTTGTCCATACAAAAATGGCATGTAAATATTCAAACAGCTGTATCATTTGAGTGAATTTTCTGATCAATTTGGTGTCTTCAGCCCGATTTTTTTATTAACTTTTTTTTTACAAAAACTCAATATCCCAAAATACGTATTTTTTGATTTTCGAGATTTTTTTTATATGTTTTAGGAGACAAAAATCCGCAACTTTTGAGCCATAGAGAAGTATTGTCAAAAAATCTGACGCCAAGTTATGATTTTTTGAAAAAAATAGTGATTTTTGAAAAAAGTCAAAATTCATACAAAACAAAATATGACCACATTTTTTAATGTCAAATTGAATTTGCAATCGAAGAATACTTTACAGATTTTTTGATGAGGGGTTCCGTTTTCATGATATAGCCACCGAAAGTTAGATTTTAGCGAAATATTCACAGCTTTTCGATTTTTTAACAATAGCGACCATGATGTAAATATTTTTTTTGAAAAGTTCAAAAAAAAATCTATAAAATCGTCTAAGAGACATTGAAAATTGGATCTCTGGTTGCTGAGGTACAGCGGTTTAAACTAAAAGAAACAGGAAAATTGAAGTTAAATAAGTATTACCCAAAAAACCTACCATTTTCTAATGCAATATATCAGCAACTAATGGTCTGGTTTTCAATGTTAAAATATGAAACATTCGTAAAAATTTTCGATCTTGTCGAAAAAAATATTTTCCAAATTTTTAAATCAAGATTAATATTTGAGAAGGGCGTAATATTGATTTTTTGGCCCATACTAAAAGTTAGTCTTGATTCAAAATTTTGAAAATATTTTTTTTAAGAGATCGAAAACATTGAAAATCGAACCATTAGTTAGAAAACCTGTTTCTTTTAGTTTAAGCCGCTGTACCTCTGTGTTTAGTGAAAAAATATCATAATTTTCAAACGCAAATAAAAAAGTGTTCCATCCAGTTATCAGCTCGATTCGACCTGCAGTTGCAGGGAACATCTGGGACTACCATCTCAGACAAAGAACGAAAGTTGATAAACATTTTATGAATGTTTCTATTGTGAAATTGTCTCAGGAACACGAATATGATAAAATTATCACCAGAAAATGAGATCTAAGGGTCCCCCGAGCAAATATTAAATAATTAAAAAATCAACTTTCAAAATTTCAAC
Organism: Culex quinquefasciatus; assembly: GCF_015732765.1. Taxonomy (NCBI): domain Eukaryota; kingdom Metazoa; phylum Arthropoda; class Insecta; order Diptera; family Culicidae; genus Culex; species Culex quinquefasciatus. The sequence continues at coordinate 63,274,003 of NC_051863.1, forward strand.
TTTTTAGAATAATTTTAGCTTAAGGACCCCATTTCATGGCCAAAATAATGATCTCGACGAAAATGTTCAAAATTGTCCCATAGTTCTAGCCAATTTTTTAGGGGGTATATCAAATAATTAAAAAAACAACTTTCAAAATTTCAACTTTTTAAAATAATTTTAGCGCAAGGACCGCATTTCATGGCCAAAATAATGACCCTGACGAAATTGGTCAAAATTATCCCATAGTTCTAGCCAATTTTAGCAAAGTCCCTTAGGGGGTATATCAAATAATTAAAAAAAATCAACTTCCAAAATTTCAACTTTTCAGATTAATTTTAGCTTAAGGACCCCATTTCATGGCCAAAATAATGATCCCGACGAAATTGGTCAAAATTATCCCAAATATCTAAACATATTTAACAAAAGAAAAAATAAAAACACATTGTGTTATGGACACTTAGAATTTTTTCCATTTGTGCGATTTATGGTAATTTTTTTCTAAGTCAGTATACCGAACGAATAACCAATTTTGTTATTAGGAGGGTTTTTGAAATGTATAACATTTCCTCTTATTAGCGTGTTATTAAACATTTTCAATATAATTTCACTTCAATACCAAATATTGTTATTTTATCAGAAACTGTTATTATTTTTTCTTCTCGATGTTGAACTTCAGGATAAAATAATAACACTTTTTGTTATTTTAACAGGATTTGTTATTGAAATATTATTAATTTTGTTATTACCGTCTGCCCGGGAAGCCCTTTTAGATGCATTTTGAATTTTGAAATTAAATTCAATTTTGCCTAAGTTATAGCCTTTTTATTTTTTTTGACACTTCTAAACCTTTAAACTTTGTGTCCCGATTTGCCCCATTACCCGTTGACCTAGATTGCTCATATTTTGGCAAGATGCTCGTTTTATATGTACAAACAACCCCTGAAAATTTCAAACGACGTCCCATATATAGGGGTATGCCCTGTTCGTGGACTCGCTCTTAAGTTAGTAAGGTTAGTCAAAATCGTTTAAATATCTGTTAATTATATAAACATGGAACCAACTCAAGTTTTATAATTTATCCTTATAATTAAAGACAACCAACTTTCTTACACGGATCAGATCTCTTTACGATGTGACACCCCCAACAAATTAAAGTGCGATTTTTCGTCAAACGGTGTTGACATGCCATCTTCAAAGCAATTGATTTACAAGTCCCCAAAGAGCCCTCAAACACTGACTGCTGCCGGTGTCAGTTTGAAGGAAAAACTTTTTCCGCCACGCGACAGTGGCGCAATAACTACTTAAAGTTACGAAAAATTCGCTCCCCCCAACGAATCCGAAAGAATTCCGGAAAACTTCACAGCTCATTCACGGCGGGAGGCTGGCGGAGATAGTTTTCTCCTGCCCCGTTCCCCCGGCAAGTCCTCGGAAGAGGGTGAAAATCCGCTTGCAGAACGGAAAATGAAGCGGAAAGACGACGACCTAAATTATTTATACGGCACCAAACGGAGGAAGGAGCGAAACTGCCAGCGGCAATGATATATCGTTTCTTATTAAAGACAAATTTTTGGCATTAAAAATACCAAATCATCGGGAAAATGATACTGGCACAGTTGGTGGTTTGCGGCCCCGAAAATCGTGGTGGTGGCGGCAAAGATAGTTGAACCCAAAGATAGACTTCAGGGTTCGGTTAGGATTTTTGGGGAAAGGAAAGTTAGAATGACACTATCACTTTTCTAAGATCTGTGCTGGATCACGCAGGGTTGCTTTATTTGATTGGTTTCTTTTGAGTTTTGAGGATTTTTTTCTACAGTTGTTTTTGGAAAATATCAGACCTGGAAGAGTTCAATGGACCAATGAAAAAAAAAAATTTGACCTGCGAAACAAAATTCAACGAATTTAATTTCTAACTCAATAGTCACCAACAAACTTCCACCACAACTTCAACTCATCCGCGGATCATCGACTCCGGTGACTCAACAAAAGTAAAGACTGAAACACCAATGAAAACCGTTTTCCCCTCAAACTTTTCATCACACCATCAGCCCATGCTGAAACTTCCCGGGCAGTGCAAAACTCCATCCACCGAAGCGCAGCAAATTAGAGAAACATACATTAGAAAACGAACAGGAACAGGAAAATGTAAGGAGGAGGAAAGGTCATCATCAGCGCGCAGAAGAAGCCACGCGATGTGGTGAGAAACAATTAAATCCCTCAGGCAATGAACTCGCGCAAATTTGGTTCCTTTCGCTTGGCTTCCGAAAAACGACACGGACACGGTTCAGGGTAGGGGAGAGTGGTCAGAAGTGTCAGTTTTGTCTTCAAAATCTTCCAAAAACCTTTAAAACTTAAAAAATGTCTTCAATGTCTTCGATGTCTTCAATGTCTTCAATGTCTTCAATGTCTTCAATGTCTTCAATGTCTTCAATGTCTTCAATGTCTTCAATGTCTTCAATGTCTTCAATGTCTTCAATGTCTTCAATGTCTTCAATGTCTTCAATGTCTTCAATGTCTTCAATGTCTTCAATGTCTTCAATGTCTTCAATGTCTTCAATGTCTTCAATGTCTTCAATGTCTTCAATGTCTTCAATGTCTTCAATGTCTTCAATGTCTTCAATGTCTTCAATGTCTTCAATGTCTTCAATGTCTTCAATGTCTTCAATGTCTTCAATGTCTTCAATGTCTTCAATGTCTTCAATGTCTTCAATGTCTTCAATGTCTTCAATGTATTAATTTTTTTGTTTTTGTTTTTGTTTTTGTTTTTGTTTTTGTTTTTGTTTTTGTTTTTGTTTTTGTTTTTGTTTTTGTTTTTGTTTTTGTTTTTGTTTTTGTTTTTGTTTTTGTTTTTGTTTTTGTTTTTGTTTTTGTTTTTGTTTTTGTTTTTGTTTTTGTTTTTGTTTTTGTTTTTGTTTTTGTTTTTGTTTTTGTTTTTGTTTTTGTTTTTGTTTTTGTTTTTGTTTTTGTTTTTGTTTTTGTTTTTGTTTTTGTTTTGTTTTTGTTTTTGTTTTTGTTTTTGTTTTTGTTTTTGTTTTTGTTTTTGTTTTTGTTTTTGTTTTTGTTTTTGTTTTTGTTTTTGTTTTTGTTTTTGTTTTTGTTTTTGTTTTTGTTTTTGTTTTTGTTTTTGTTTTTGTTTTTGTTTTTGTTTTTGTTTTTGTTTTTGTTTTTGTTTTTGTTTTTGTTTTTGTTTTTGTTTTTGTTTTTGTTTTTGTTTTTGTTTTTGTTTTTGTTTTTGTTTTTGTTTTTGTTTTTGTTTTTGTTTTTGTTTTTGTTTTTGTTTTGTTTTTGTTTTTGTTTTTGTTTTTGTTTTTGTTTTTGTTTTTGTTTTTGTTTTTGTTTTTGTTTTTGTTTTTGTTTTTGTTTTTGTTTTTGTTTTTGTTTTTGTTTTTGTTTTTGTTTTTGTTTTTGTTTTTGTTTTTGTTTTTGTTTTTGTTTTTGTTTTTGTTTTTGTTTTTGTTTTTGTTTTTGTTTTGTTTTTGTTTTTGTTTTTGTTTTTGTTTTTGTTTTTGTTTTTGTTTTTGTTTTTGTTTTTGTTTTTGTTTTTGTTTTTGTTTTTGTTTTTGTTTTTGTTTTTGTTTTTGTTTTTGTTTTTGTTTTTGTTTTGTTTTTGTTTTTGTTTTTGTTTTTGTTTTTGTTTTTGTTTTTGTTTTTGTTTTTGTTTTTGTTTTTGTTTTTGTTTTTGTTTTTGTTTTTGTTTTTGTTTTTGTTTTTGTTTTTGTTTTTGTTTTTGTTTTTGTTTTTGTTTTTGTTTTTGTTTTTGTTTTTGTTTTTGTTTTTGTTTTTGTTTTTGTTTTTGTTTTTGTTTTTGTTTTTGTTTTTGTTTTTGTTTTTGTTTTTGTTTTTGTTTTTGTTTTTGTTTTTGTTTTTGTTTTTGTTTTTGTTTTTGTTTTTGTTTTTGTTTTTGTTTTTGTTTTTGTTTTTGTTTTTGTTTTTGTTTTTGTTTTTGTTTTTGTTTTTGTTTTTGTTTTTGTTTTTGTTTTTGTTTTTGTTTTGTTTTTGTTTTTGTTTTTGTTTTTGTTTTTGTTTTTGTTTTTGTTTTTGTTTTTGTTTTTGTTTTTGTTTTTGTTTTTGTTTTTGTTTTTGTTTTTGTTTTTGTTTTTGTTTTTGTTTTTGTTTTTGTTTTTGTTTTTGTTTTTGTTTTTGTTTTTGTTTTTGTTTTTGTTTTTGTTTTTGTTTTTGTTTTTGTTGTCTTGTTGTCTTGTTGTCTTGTTGTCTTGTTGTCTTGTTGTCTTGTTGTCTTGTTGTCTTGTTGTCTTGTTGTCTTGTTGTCTTGTTGTCTTGTTGTCTTGTTGTCTTGTTGTCTTGTTGTCTTGTTGTCTTGTTGTCTTGTTGTCTTGTTGTCTTGTTGTCTTGTTGTCTTGTTGTCTTGTTGTCTTGTTGTCTTGTTGTCTTGTTGTCTTGTTGTCTTGTTGTCTTGTTGTCTTGTTGTCTTGTTGTCTTGTTGTCTTGTTGTCTTGTTGTCTTGTTGTCTTGTTGTCTTGTTGTCTTGTTGTCTTGTTGTCTTGTTGTCTTGTTGTCTTGTTGTCTTGTTGTCTTGTTGTCTTGTTGTCTTGTTGTCTTGTTGTCTTGTTGTCTTGTTGTCTTGTTGTCTTGTTGTCTTGTTGTCTTGTTGTCTTGTTGTCTTGTTGTCTTGTTGTCTTGTTGTCTTGTTGTCTTGTTGTCTTGTTGTCTTGTTGTCTTGTTGTCTTGTTGTCTTGTTGTCTTGTTGTCTTGTTGTCTTGTTGTCTTGTTGTCTTGTTGTCTTGTTGTCTTGTTGTCTTGTTGTCTTGTTGTCTTGTTGTCTTGTTGTCTTGTTGTCTTGTTGTCTTGTTGTCTTGTTGTCTTGTTGTCTTGTTGTCTTGTTGTCTTGTTGTCTTGTTGTCTTGTTGTCTTGTTGTCTTGTTGTCTTGTTGTCTTGTTCTCAACACTAGCCATCCTCCCCTAAACCAAGTTCGCGCCGAGAATCCTCATCAACGTAGTTGCTGCTCGTCGTGAAGGCGAAGATGAGTTAATGAAATGTTTCGCTCGTAAAAACGCCCTCTCGGCGGCGGCGGCGGCGGTCGGGAACTTGGCCAAGACGGACAATTAGCGATCCGGGCAGGCCACAAGAGTGAATGGTTTGGTGGCGCTCCTGCGCTAATGGAAGAAAGTTTCGCCAGCGGCATGGTCATTCATTACGATTTTTTTTTCAAGCTGATTCTGTTTCAGAACTTGAGTTGTTTGAGAACTTTTTTTTCAGTGGTAAAATTTTATGGATCCGGTCCAAGGTCAGTTTGCAGGTTTGCAGTTCACGGAACGGAAATGACTGAGTTTGGACTGCAGTTCGATCAATTAAGCCGTTGAGAGACTAATTGCCATTGGTGTTAATTTCAGTCTGGATTTTTGTCTTCCTCTGAAGATTACTTTTAGATTCTGTTGATCCATTTCTAATACGAAATCCGCCACAAAAAAAAACATCAAGACTCGAACTCCAATTCCGCAGCTAATACCGGTCTGTTGCTCCCCAACCCAGACCAGAGATCCTTACCAGACTCCGTCAATCACCGTGTCTGCAGCTGCAACGACTAAGATGTGCGCGCAGACAAATCGCATCAATATTTATATAATCTTCCGACTCGGGATGAAAACGGTCCGAAATTCCTGATGCCGCACCAGCCACCAAAGCCCAGCAGCCTCGGGCGATTTTTATCTGCGGATCAAAATCTTGTAAAACGCTACCGGTTTTTACCTCGTTCTGAGCTGTGTCGTACCGTTGGATAAGGTGGGTTCATATTTGTTTAAAATATTTAAAATTAAATTTTCATTTAGGATTTTCCAGCAGGATAACTTTTGAATCCGATTAGTCTCACTTATGCCAATTGACTTCAATTTTTTACTTTTTTCGAGAAATCAAGCTGAACAAATTTTGATTCATATTTAACGAGTGCTGCTTGCTATTGTTCATCTGAATTTATAGTAATTTTTAGATAAATTAAAACAAAACTTTGATGAGTTATTTTGGTAATTGTCACATTTTTATTTGATGACATTTTTTATGTTTAATTACAACTTTTGACATAACATCTACTTTCGTAAATAAAATATTTTATCACGACAAATTTTTCGCAAAAATCTCTCGAATTTTTAGATTATTTTTCCCATGCAAATCAAGTGATGTCCATGTGTGGTAAAAATAAGTAAAATTTTGTGTCGCCTTGATCTCAGCTACCATATTTCTAAGTTGTGTTTTTTTCTTTTTTTTTCTTTTTTTTGAGTGCTTGAGATGATTTTCAGCGAATTTATTGGAAATAGGGTCGAGATCAGACGTTTACAAATCGTGTAAATATCCCAAAGATTGCATTTCCCGCGAACAACATCCTCCTAAATTTTCATCAAGATTTATAATTTGTTTCTTTAGTAAGAGCTGTTTGATTAACCTACCATACGTTGCCAACTGTATCCGAAATTTCATTCTCTTTTCATAGTCCAGACCATACATCAGCATCTGAAACAAATTTGACATTCGAAATGGCATAGCATAGCATAGTTTATAAAAATGGTTTTCATGAGTAAACTAAATTTAAAATCGATCAAGTATTTTAATTTTTTTTAAATAGTTTCTTTGTTGATATACTAATGCATCTGAAAAAAAATACAAATAGCTAAGGAATTTTTCAACAATTTTCAAATTTTGACTTTGAGAATCAAAATATAAGTTCCTACGATGCAAAGCATTTTATTCCATGTATCAAAACTGAGATAAATTAAACATTCAAAGTGTTTTCAAATAAACTTAATTAATCACGTTTTGATACCGGTATAATTTTCTTTGTGTAAGCTAAAGTTTTTTTTTGTGGATTTTTTTTTTCAAATATATCCCTAACTCAAGAGTTTCACCATATTCGTTTGCTTTGTGCAAAACGTGTTTTCAAGACATAAAGCTCCAAAAACTGCACATTTCTTCATCCCTAATGAACAAATTTCCTACAACAAGATAAGAAAAAAAAAACAAAATTTTAAAAAAGCAAAAATCATGATTATGTTAATTGGATTTAAAATATGGTCCAACGTTTCCTGAAGCAATAAACAATAACTGATAAATTCTGAATGTTTTATTTATTATTTTATTCATTAGGCTGATGCAAATATTTTTCAAAGTTTGTGTTCCCTTAGTTTCAACATTTGAATGAAAAAGCGCTTTAAAATGCATTTTACTCTAGTTCAGTTGTTTTGCAATCATTAGTTTTCAAAGAATGTAAGATTTCATGAAAACATAAGTTTTAGCCGAAACCATGCATCAAAAATTTTCAAAACTTAAAAACATTTTTTTAATTAACCCAAACATTCTAAAAATGATTTTAAACGCAGGGGAATGCATTTTTAATTGATTTCAGATGATTGCAGTTAAATTTCCATTGAAATTATGAACATTTTTGAAAAAAATATTTTGTTTGCCCCCTGATTTTTTGGCCAGATTTTGAAGGGGAGGGGAGAGACAAAAACATGAAATAAAATTTGTACCAGCCTTATGGTTTGTTTATTTTTTTTGTCAATTTTGTATTACAGATTTATGAAATTAAGCAGGCATTTGATTGAATGCTTTTTGCCTTTCTCACCTCAATGAGGAAAGGTTATAAAACCACTTAAAAAAATGAACTTTTCAATTTGACCTCCTAGACCCGCCTTCAAGTATACATATTAAACAAACACACTAAGATTTTTTATCGCATTCGGTAAAGTTTACCGATTTTTCAACTGTTGAACGGATTGGTAAACTGAAAATTACCGAAACCGGTAAAAACTTATCGAAATTTGGTAAGGAAGTTCATTATTGTTCATTGCACAACCGATATTTGGTAAAATTTTATTCATTTTGACATGGTTTATCGATCTGAACTTAAAACCGATTTTTCAACTACCGAATTCGGTAAAAAGTTTAAGTGTGTACATCACTTAATCGGCACACAAAATCCAAGGGCCAAAAAAACAAATGATTTTTTAATTTAGAAATTGTTTTATGGAAATATGTAGAAGTTTAATCAACTCAAAACAATTTGAAATGCATTTTTCTGCAATATAATCATATCTGGCATGTCCGGGCTTGATTAAACATATTTTACTTTTTTGTGAAATCCCGGTGTACAGAACCGAATGAAAAAGAAAAATCTCGAGAAAAAAACCGTCATCACTAGATATTTGGAAAAGAAATGATCGCAAAACAGATGAACTGGTTTAAAATGCATTTTAACCATTTTTTCACTGATATGTTGAAACATGGGCTTGTTATTTAATTTTATATACTTGAGTAATTCTCCGCCAACTCACACAGCAGTTGCCCCGACCCCTCTTCGATTTGCGTGAAACTTTGTCCTAATGGGTAACTTTTGTCCCTGATCACGAATCCGAGGTCCGTTTTTTGATATCTCATGACGAAGGGGCGGTACGACCCCTTCCATTTTTGAACATGCGAAAAAAGAGGTATTTTTCAATAATTTGCAGCCTGAAACGGTGATGAGATAGAAATTTGGTGTCAAAGGGACTTTATGTAAAATTAGACGCCCGATTTGATGGCGTACTCAGAACTCCGAAAAAACGTATTTTTCATCGAAAAACACTAAAAACGTTTTAAAAATTCTCCCATTTTCCGTTACTCGACTGTAAAAAAATTTGGAACATGTCATTTTATGGGAAATTTAATGTGATTATCGAATCTAAATTGACCCAGAAGGGTCATTTTTTCATTTAGAACAAAATTTTTCATTTTAAAATTTCGTGTTTTTTTCCAACTTTGCAGGGTTAAAAATAACCCAACAATGTTTTACAAAGTTGTAGAGCAGACAATTACAAAAATTTTGATATATAGACTTAAGGTGTTTGCTTATAAACATCACGAGTAATCGTGATTTTACGAAAAAAAGTTTTGAAAAAGTTGGTCGTCATCGATCATGGCCGTTCATGGTCACCCGCGACAGACACGGACGACGAAACAAAGAGAAACGCAAAAAGTAACTTTTTCAAAACTTTTTTTTTCGTAAAATCGCGATAACTCGTGATGTTTATAAGCGAACACCTTATGTCTATACATCAAAATTTTTATAATTGTCTGCTCTACAACTTCGTAGAACATTAATACACTCAAAAAAATATTAAAAATATAAAGTTAGAAAAAATACGAAATTTTAAATGAAAAATTTTGTTCTAAATGAAAAAATTACCCTTCTGGGTCAATGTAGATACGAAAAGTACATTAAATTTCCCATAAAATGACATGTTCCAAAACCTTTTACAGTCGAGTAACGGAAAATGGGAGAATTTTTAAAACTTATTTAGTGTTTTTTTTCGATGAAAAATACGTTTTTTTCGGAATTCTGAGTACGCCATCAAATCGGGCGTCTAATTTTACATAAAAGTTCCTTTGACACCAAATTTCTATCTCATCACCGTTTCTGGCTGCAAATTATTGAAAAACACCTCTTTTTTCACATGTTCAAAAATGGAAGGGGTCGCACCGCCCCTCCGTCACGAGATATCAAAAAACGGACCTCGGATTCGTGATCAGGGACAAAAATTACCCCTTAGGACAAAGTTTCACGCAAATCGAAGAGGGGTCAGGGCAACTTTTCTCGATTTCGTGTGAGTTGGTAGAGAATTACCCACTTCTTTTTATTTATTTTTTCCTTTCCCTTAACTTTGTTCAGAGTCGAGTGACAGATTTGCTGTTATAAGGTATAAGGACTTAAAACAACATTTTTTTAGGTTTATAAGAAATTTCAACATTTTTATTTTTGCGCTTGAAAAATTTCAACAATTTAACAAAAATAACCAAAAAACCACTCGACGGTACACTTCTGTTTTATGTTAACCTCCACCCTTTCGATTTTCAATTTTTACTTTTCGCCCCGTCGAAAAAATCTCGCATTTAAGCTCATTGAATTTCAATGCATCTAGAACGAATCCGTCCGTGTCTCGTCCATCAACCGCGGGCAGCGCGGGAAAATCCTTCCAGGAGTATATTTCACGTTTTTATTGCGCCTCCGCAACTAATTCATCTCGTCGCGTTTCAACTACGCACGCCGCGGTCTTCTCGAAAAATTTTGCCAGGCGTCAGACCTTCTTGTTGGGTTTTCTTCTCTTTTAAAAAGTGTTATAGAAGCTCGTGCGTTTGAAACATATAATAGGGATGCGAAATTTAATAAAAAAAATGTTTTAGCCTAAAAAATGAAAAATTGTAGAATATTTTCAAATAAAAATTTTAGAGTACGCAAGAAAATTTTAGAAAGACATCCCTAAATCAAGTCAAACTTTGTCTGACCGTTTGTGTGAGTGCACACTTTGCGGTAGCGAAAATAATGATAATAATAATTCATCAAATAAATTAAACGTTCGGCTCACATAAATAAAACTGTATCATAAATTTAATTAGGAAGGATTTTTCCCAGACTCCGACCATCTCAACAAGCGTAGCAAGGATTAAGGTTGAACGACGTTGCTTTTGCCCTCTTCAACGGTAGCGAAATATCATAAAAATTTGTACGCGAATCGAAAGTCGTAAAATATCGTCGGCCGATTCGACTTCAGGTGGGTGGAACCCTGCTGCGGCCTCATCGGTTCGAGTTTCTTACGGGGCCCTCTCCGAAGGGTAATCAAATTTGATGCGTTTTTACACAGTAATTCGTTAATTGTAGTGAAGGTACATGTGCTTTTGAGGCTGATTTGAGTTTTAAGAATAAGGAATGATTTGTCTCTGGTCAATTTTTGAACATCATAATTTAACCCCACAAAGACTTAGTAATTTAAAAATCGTAGTTTGCATGAGAAAAAAAGTTTAAAAAAAAATCTTAGAAAAGAAACTGTCAAATCCCAACATGGATTTTCATTTTATCAAAAAGGGTCAACTTATAATTGATTAATTTTGCACCATTCCAGTCCAAAGTCCACATTCAAACTCATTCCACCCACTTTCCAGCAACACATCTCTGGAACTGCTTCGTAATTATCAATAAATTACACATAAATTAAATTTTCCAAAATCTTTCCCCTTTCCCAGGCAAAAATTCGCTGTGGTCAGCATAACTCATCCTGCCTGGAATCGGGTCGGCCAAGATTTGCTTGGTCACTTCTTCCACTTGAAAATCCCCGGTTTGCGGAGTAGTCCTTTGTTTGTAACTGGTTGACCCTCCCGGTCCGCTGCTTAAACGCACTCAAATCTTGCCAACAATATGAAAAACCACCCGTCATATATCTTAATCTTGAGTCCGATTCGGGCCCAGGTCCGAATGAAAACGCAAAAATTGGTTTGGGAAAAGTTATCTGGGAAATTTTAAGGATTTTTTATTACTAAATGAAGTTATGATATTTTTTATTATTTTAAAAATGTTTTAAGTACATGAGCCTTATTTCGGCACACGAATGAGAGCCGTCCCCCGAATCTCCAACCACCGGCAACGTGTTTTTGTTGGTGGGTTGCACAATCCCATTGCAAACAACAGTCTCTAAACTGCCACTAAATCAATAAAATAACTGATTAAAGATACTTCGTCCATCTCGGAAAGCATGGCTCTATTTACAGTCCATTTGACACTTCTCCAAACTGTGACAGTGTGTGTACGCTGGAGCTGAACCGAACGTCAAAAAAGTTCGCCACGTGCTTCAAGATTTCAACCAATCAGAAGGTAGGTCGGAAATAGGCTCAAAGAAGGTTGTATCCTAAGAGTAATATACCCAAAATAGGAACACAAGATGTTTTAGTTTTTCAGACTTATACAGCGATATAAAAAAATGTGATAAAGTACGAGCATTAGCATTAAAACCCAACATATTCATGTAATATAAGCAAGGCTGCCTATTGCAGCCTTTGAGAATACATCAAATTAAAAGTGCGCTCGGCTTAGTAGGCCCAAAATAGGGACAAATATCCTATCTCGTGACGGAGTATGATCACGTACGAACGGACATGACACGGGGTTTCAAAAAGTGAAGCCGGTTTTCTTTTCTTCTTGTTGGCGCAAACCTGCGCAAGCGAGATCGCTTGTGTCAAAATCATCGCACCACGTGGTTTCAACAGGGATCTGACAGGCATGCACTTTCCCGAAGTCACCGCCAGAGGCGCTGTCAATGTTGTTTACGTGGGGTTTTTGAAAAAGTTGTATGAAACAAATTAATAAACTTTTATCTTCAAATTAATAAATTTTTAGTTTCCATCATCTTTTGCTTATATATTTACTAAAATGACAAGTATTACGTACAGTTTTCCTCATTTATTATGTATAAGACCGATAAACAAAGTTGTACTAGAACAACACGTAACATTAAACTAAAAATTAAATATTTTCAGTTTACTTGAAACAAAATTAGCAAGGTAAGATTCTACCGGACTCACCTGACTGTTGGTTTAAATTCAATTACATTTTTAGAATACTCAGTTAATTTATCATTTAAACATAATTCAACCACGAGTTTGATCAACATATTTCGATGATTATTCCTTTAAACCAGGTTGTTTCATTTAAAATTTGGGTTAGAATCGAATTTAACAAACGCTGATAAAATTTTGGAACATTGAATTTAGCATTTTCCCCTACTAAAATTTAGAATTCCAATTTTACCAGTTTGCTACAAGTTATTTGAATATTAATTAAAGTTCAAATCTAGAGTTTTTTTATTAGGTCCTATAAACATATGAAAGACAATAGTTTATTGGTCCTTTTAAAAAAAAAAACTCTGGAAATCTGAAATTAAATGTAAATTGCTTGAAAAAAAAACTTGGTGATTAAAAAAAAGTTTTTATTTTTGCAATTCATGTGCATATAACATTTTCAAAAACCTCGCTGCAAAAACTTTGTTCGATCTTGGTTCGATTTTGACTTCACTCGCTTTGTATGTGGATGACATTCGTGACGTATCCGTGGGTTTCAAACGTAAACAAAGCCAGCTGATGCTGCAAATTTATGGGCATTTGGTCGTATGAATTTATAATAAAAATACATTTTTTATCAATTTTTCGGCAATTTGAGTAAAAACAGATGAATTACCTAGAACTATAAAAACAAACTAAATGCCAAAAAGCTATTTCTAGTGCCATATAAATGCTGAATATTTTAACTAATTATTTCATAAGACATTATGAGAAATCATGCGTAATCGCTCGATGCTACTTCGACAACTTGAATGTAGATGGTGCTACACTCAACCCCCGGTGGTTGGTCACTTTTTCGTTTGACACTTTTTAGATTGTACCCCGTTGGTTTGACAAAGTCAAACTAAAAAGTGACGAACTGTCACTTTTTACTCGGGACTTACACATACTATCAAACAAAACATGTGGTAGTAAAAGTGAGCTCGTGTAAAGGCGGTGTCAAACTAAAAAGTGACCCCGTCGTTTGACAAAAGTTGGTGTCAAACCAACGGGGTTTCAGTGTAGTTTGTTTCAGAAATTTGAAGAAAATTTGTTCCCGGTGTCATGTCCGTTCGTCCGTGGTATAATACCTTTCATTTGTGAACATTCGAAAAAGCCCTTTTCAATAATTTGAAGCCTTAAATGGTGATGATTTGGAAAGTTGATGTCAATGCTAATTTTATTTAAGATTGAAGTTTTAAAAACCAATGCCATTCTGCATTACCGTACTGTGCAAAATATGGGACATATCCAAGGGGTGGCTTATAAAAGATGCATCCGATTTGTGTGGATGCATTCGCATACATTCGAATGCATTTTAATTTCATTTGAATGCCATTCATTGGCAAATAAATTCGCTTACCAAACGTCTTTCTCCTTTCCTTGCAGATTAAAATAGTGAAAAGTTGTGATAAATATTAGTGCTTATTTCAGAGATTTTGCAACAATCGTGAATGTTGTAAAAAGCTCTGCAACAAAGTGCACACCTTAAACTACAGCAGAAACAATCACAAAAATCAGACAAACTCCCCTGTTTGAAACCGTTCTAAAGTGTTCGAAAGCATCAAAGCTCAGTCGAGACACGCACCACTCTAGGGGAGCGGTGGGGAGAAGGGGTAGGATTTCAAGTGGTGTGCAGATATTATTTGCAAGGGTGGAGAATTTGGTGCCAAGTTTGCAATACAATGGCAGGAAACAACGATATTGGAGTGCATAAGGAGTTGCGGGAGTGGTTCTGGCACCGGTGCGGTGACAGTGCGAGTGATGGGCTTGCTGGATCTGTGCAATCTATCGACTTCACTCACCATCGCTGATGAGAAATGGACGACGATTATCGAAAAAAGCTGGTCAAGGAAAAGGGCGACGCAATAATCGCGCTAGCCGTAGGGAGAGGGTCCACAAGGTCAAAGTGTGATGTGTTTAGACTAGACGAAAACAACCTGGGACAGTTCTGTCTCCTTCCCGATGAAACCGTTACGATCAACAATATAAAAATTGATCCAAAAAGACGGGATTCGCTCGTTCATCACTGCCTCACCAGACCGTGCGACAGCGGCCCTTACCCCTGGCCAATCGAGGAAGATACTGTCAGACAAGTTGGCTAACTACTATCGGAAGAAAGTTGTTGGAGACAGCGCCAACTTCTTCGCTCCGGAGTCGGACGATAAAGCGACACAGTGCTGTTACCGTGCCCAAAATGTGATTTCAAAGTTATATGCATTCGTCAGGGCAACAATTAGAGAACTGTTGAAGGAGCATGTGTCCGGAAGCGATGGCACGGTAGCGCTGCTTCGCTACATGGGCGCCCTTTACCGAGCCAACAATGATGTTACGTGAAGTCACCGTGATATTCTGGAATGGTGTTTCTACTCGTTGGAATTCACTAAAACTCCGGATTTTTTCTACAGGGAAGCATTGTTCTTCATGAGGGCGTGGAGGAATTGGACATTACCTAACAAAACATCCAAGCTTACAATGTATCACTGCTAACACCTACGCCTGTCTGGAGATCAATGCCCACAACCTTGTGCTGGCAGCGCGAATTTCTGGTGCGGCGTTTCGGAAGCCAGCCCGTCGAGGGATTCTTCCGGACGGAGACTTCCTACGCTCAGCAGTATTTGCATTGTTTAAGCAATGGGACATCCGGACAATGGCCGTAAAAGCAAGAGATGTCGCCCGATGTCAGCTGCCGATCAGGATAAGGATTTTTTTAACGCCCGCCCGTAACTTCCACCGATCGAGTTCGATCAGCTGGTCAAGGACTATTCCCGAGTCTTTTCCAACTTCAGGATAACTGGCTATGTCAATGGGGAGGAGGAAACCGCGGGGGATACCGACGCAGCGAGAATGATGACGACTTATGAATTTGTGATGACAACTGTGATGTTAATTAAAAAAATCCGAAAATGTAGCGTTTCCATCATATGGCCTAAGCGTGACATTCTAGGTACTTGAATCTTACGTCCCAAGCAGAGATGATGTATGCAACGCATCAGTTTTCTGTTGCGTGGAAGCAGCAACATGCCGTGCGCAACTATATAAGCTAACAGATAGCCTCTGGAGGATTTAGTGTCCATCAGACTTTTATCAAAGACGGACCTTGCGTTGCACAGCAAAAAAAAGTTGAATTTTGGAATGTTGAAAATTTAGTAGGTTGAATATTATCTCTATTTTTGTGTAATATTACTTAAAAAATGTGTGAAAATGTGCACCTGATGAATATTCATCAAAAACTGATGAAAATTCATCGTTTTCAGAGACACAAAATCATTTTTTTTAGACACAAAATCTGTCATCATTTCCTCATGAATATTACCATCATTTTTTTTTTCTGTGTGGGAATTTCATGGCTCACTCAAGCTAAGAACAAGATAGTCCGTTCGACGCAGTGGTGAACGCAGAACGCTGTGCCAGTTCGATTTTTCCATCAACTGTCAGCCGAACAATCTGCAGGGGTTGGTTTGTTCATGACAGGCGCAAAATTTTGCGTTTGCGTTCAGGCCTGACGGACAATCTTGTTCTTACCTTCACACGCACACGTTGAAAGACTCTGTTTGTATACCAACTTGGGAGGAGATTCAAGAAGTTATTGAAGATTGCCAGGACGGTCACCGGAATACCGAAATGATTTGGGGCAATGGGGTTGGGAACAAATTGGTATGATATTGGCTACACCCGGAGCGGCCAGAGCCCCGCGGGAAGGTTCTTCCTGGAGGACATTTATGGAACCATACAATTTGGGGCAATATGGGTATCAAAATTCATGGTTGTTGATACTGGTAATGAAAATTGACATTTGGACAGGATTGGCCACAGCCGGAGTTGGTGGTTGACATTATGGTGTGACGTCCAGATTAAGGAATCTGAATAATAGTTAAGTTCTAATTAATCTCAATTTATCGATTGACAGTTGTCCCGATCATTAGAAATTGTTGCATTTACGGACCCAATCAGGAAACAAAATCATTGCTAAAACTGAAGCAACATTTTTGAAGGGCACATAAGCCGGTTGACAGTTGTAACTGTTTTTAACTTCATGAAAAAATATTTCGAGAGCTTTGTGCAAAGTTATTTTTCTTACTGGTCAAGTGTAACATAACTGCACAATTTTTTTACTGTGTGGTACCTTTATCCCTTATAAGATCACATAAGTTAGATGAATAATCATATCGATCATATCGATCATATCAGAATCGGGAAATATACTTATATGGCATATGGCAATGATAAATCATCAGTTTTAGATTTTAAAAAAACGTTACTTAATCCACCCTTAGGTGGTTGGTGCCTTCTTCACATTTAGAGGGTAATGCTATCCAAAATAGATACAAAAGGGCGGACCTTTCAGTGTTCTATCAACTTGATTCATACCATCAGATTGGGTAGTCAAATCTTCATAATTCAGGGCTCTTATGTGCTTATAACTTTTGATAGGGTTGTCAGATCTGCAATCTTTTGAACTCATTGCAAAGGTCTTTCGATTACCTATACAACGACAAGTCGCATGGTAGATCCGGACAGTGTTTTCGTCGAAATATAGGAGATCCGGCTTCTAAAAGGTTCATAAATAACACTTAAATGCTTATAACTTTTGATAGGGTTGTCAAATCTTGTTAAAATCGTTTTTTTAGCAAAACTTTTGAAGTACTTAACTAAACATTATAATTTTCAATAGCGACTTATGGGACCCCAAGACGGATCGAATGAGACCAAAACGGTCCAAATCGGTTCAGCCAGTGCCGAGATAATCCAGTGCAAATTGTTTTATCAATATTCCAGCACACACACAGACATTTGTTCAGAATTTGATTCTGAGTCGATATGTATACATGAAGGTGGGTCTAGGAGGTAAAACTAAGAAGTTCGTTTTCTGAGTGATTTTATAGCCTTTCCTCAGTAAGGTGAGGAAGGCAAAAAAAAAGGTTAAAGTGTTGTCATTCTCTGATCATTATATTGCATATCGTTAGCAGACTAATGTTCCACGCTTAACTAATGTTGACATTTGCTTAAATTTCCATAGATTTAAATTAACTTTACAGAGAACTCTTAACCCGTCTCAATACAACACCGGGAGGTCACTCCCGGACCGAAAGTCAACCGGGCGCGCAGTCCCTGCCGCCTAATGATGATGGTTTTTCGGCAGCAAGAGTCTTCAATTTGGAACCGGAACCGACCGACCTGGAGTTGAAGTCGTGTGGCGAATGGTTAAAAGTTTTGTGACCACCCGAGTCGGAAGGGAATCGATTCCGTTCCTAAACTCTTGGTACCTTTTCAGCGCGTGAGAGTTTAATTAAATATAATGAAATTAGCTATTCATGGCGTGTTGCTGTTTCTCCTGAAATTGGGGTTGGGGGGTTGAGTTGGGTTGTTTATAGTTTATGTGTTGTGTGTTTGGCGGGACACTTTTTGTGCTGTGGTCACTCAGAGGAGGATGGGGAGGAAGAGTTGCCCTGTCCTGGAACAACGGGTCCGGGTCCGGTTTTGTGTGTAGAAATATGGATTCTCATTTCACTAATGATGACCGCTGTCGTTACTGGCTCGTGGTGGTGGTTAGTTTTTGTGATAGTGAAGCGGTACAAGCTCTAATGCCACACCCCGGCAAACGAGTGCTGTTTAGAAAATTGAATTAAATTTGTTTGGTAACGAATGAAATGTTGAAATGTTATTCAACATTAAAAAGTTAGACTTTCCGCATTGAAATGGTTGCTGTAATAATCATTTCACCACTTTTTTGTGATGAGATTATAAGTAAGACAATTTGTCATTTAAAAAATTTCATGTTTTCAAAACCAATCTGGAGGAGTTTTATTAATCAGGCTGAAGTTTGAAGAATAAAATTTGCATAAATTCGTAAAACTATCACCCAATTATCCTTTCGTAAGTGATAGTTGTACGAATTTATGCAAATTTTATTCTTCTTACTTATAATCTCATCACAAAAAAGTGGTGAAATGATCATTACAGCAACCATTTCAATGCGGAAAGTCTAACTTTTTAATGTTGAATACTGTCATTGTTATAATGCCATTAATTGTTAAAAAAAATTTGAAGCAATTATCTCTCTCGACGTAGTTCTTGTCATCAATTCTAAATATGGAACCCAAAGAAGGTCTAATCCTGTTCATCATTGAACATCAGAACTCTGGTAATGATTTTTCACCAAAACAGGATTTAAATACAGTCTGGTCTGATTTACTTTATTTTTTGCTCATTTTCTGCCTACTGAAAGAGAGAAACCGATAAACTTATCCAGGTGCCATAAAAACTACCCGCAAAAGGGAAAAACAACAGCCTCTTCGAAAAGTTAATTTACCGGCACTTGGCGAGTTTAATTTTATATCGCATTTCGCGCCGATTGCTGCCCACTGCCAATGCCGGGTTGCTTCAGCGAGTGTGTGGGATGCGTATAATTAATGAAATAATTATTTAATTTTTATTGTGGAAAATGCACTTTTTCAATGCCGCATTTTGATTCTAGAAGAGAAGTAGTTTAGAACAAATTGAAAAAAGAAAACTCATAAATATTTGATTGTGAGGTGAAATGAAAAGAATATGCAAACTTAGCATTTGTTTTTAATGTTTAATGTTTAATGTTTCATGTTTAATGTTTAATGTTTAATGTTTAATGTTTAATGTTTAATGTTTAATGTTTAATGTTTAATGTTTAATGTTTAATGTTTAATGTTTAATGTTTAATGTTTAATGTTTAATGTTTAATGTTTAATGTTTAATGTTTAATGTTTAATGTTTAATGTTTAATGTTTAATGTTTAATGTTTAATGTTTAATGTTTAATGTTTAATGTTTAATGTTTAATGTTTAATGTTTAATGTTTAATGTTTAATGTTTAATGTTTAATGTTTAATGTTTAATGTTTAATGTTTAATGTTTAATGTTTAATGTTTAATGTTTAATGTTTAATGTTTAATGTTTAATGTTTAATGTTTAATGTTTAATGTTTAATGTTTAATGTTTAATGTTTAATGTTTAATGTTTAATGTTTAATGTTTAATGTTTAATGTTTAATGTTTAATGTTTAATGTTTAATGTTTAATGTTTAATGTTTAATGTTTAATGTTTAATGTTTAATGTTTAATGTTTAATGTTTAATGTTTAATGTTTAATGTTTAATGTTTAATGTTTAATGTTTAATGTTTAATGTTTAATGTTTAATGTTTAATGTTTAATGTTTAATGTTTAATGTTTAATGTTTAATGTTTAATGTTTAATGTTTAATGTTTAATGTTTAATGTTTAATGTTTAATGTTTAATGTTTAATGTTTAATGTTTAATTTAATTTTATTTCAAAGAGTTTAGTGAGTTTAATGTTTAGTGAGTTCTTTAGATTATCTTATTCCGTTTTCCTTGAAATTAAATC
This sequence comes from Culex quinquefasciatus, assembly GCF_015732765.1. NCBI lineage: Eukaryota > Metazoa > Arthropoda > Insecta > Diptera > Culicidae > Culex > Culex quinquefasciatus. Next base: position 63,293,711 of record NC_051863.1, read on the forward strand.
CAAACCTGACAAATGAATCGTGTTTCTCTCGACCTCCAAAGCTAATTCCACTATACAGTAACGGACGAATCTATCCCAGCAGCAGAAGCATCACCCAGACAGGTCATTAAATCGACAAATTTCCAGTTGATAAATGACCACGATTGGAACACCGCTCGCACACTTCCTTCATCTTCATCTTCAGCAGCACTCATCAACGACATCTCACGACCTGGAATTACTCCTCTCTGTCTCTAGTTGCTGCTCATCATCATAGAGCCCGGTTGATGCTAATGATTGTTTTGCTGCTAATTACTTTTACTAAACGCGAGTGGGATTACAATCGTTGGCTGCGTTGGAGGTGAATTAATGACTGTGACCGGACATCTGGCTAATTTTCCTTCTGCTTCAGCAATTGAATTTCGAGAAGAACTTATGAATGACGGCGATGCACTTTCACTGACCACTTCTTCTTCAGGGCGGCCGGCAACTTCAAAGCAAAGCCTGGTAGCGCCGAAACGTGGCTTCCGTCGGAAAAGGGCCAATATTTGCCAACGATTTGTGCCCCGAAGAAACATCACAACACTAGCCCCCTTCCAGTTGATTGCCATCATTTATCTCTCTTATCTCATTTTTCACGGCTTATCCCTCGACGAATGCCTTCAGACGCTGTAATTTCATTACATTTCGTTTCATTTTACTCCCGAGTGCCTCCGAGATGCTCACTCTGGGATGATGAAAATCAACGTCATACAAATCCATCATACAAATCGCTTTCGGGCGTGGAAGGGTCCGGTAGCAAAGCGGCAGCAGAGTTCTTGGCCACGGCGGAGGATGACGGAACGGATTCTGGCCGCCACACGAATGATAAGACATTAATTTGATGTACGGGGAAGTCTGCTGGTGAGCAATGAATGCAGTTTAAGGTTGAAACGCTTCTGAAGGGATAGTGGGAATCGATTTAAAAAAGTATATTCATTATTTAAAATATTTGAGTTTTTTTTACAAGTTTAATTAAACTAAAAACTAAAAACTAAAAACTAAAAACTAAAAACTAAAAACTAAAAACTAAAAACTAAAAACTAAAAACTAAAAACTAAAAACTAAAAACTAAAAACTAAAAACTAAAAACTAAAAACTAAAAACTAAAAACTAAAAACTAAAAACTAAAAACTAAAAACTAAAAACTAAAAACTAAAAACTAAAAACTAAAAACTAAAAACTAAAAACTAAAAACTAAAAACTAAAAACTAAAAACTAAAACTAAAAACTAAAAACTAAAAACTAAAAACTAAAAACTAAAAACTAAAAACTAAAAACTAAAAACTAAAAACTAAAAACTAAAAACTAAAAACTAAAAACTAAAAACTAAAACCAAAAAAACAGAAGATTTCCAGTAGGTATTGATTAAAAAATACGATTCGTTTATTTTTTTAAGTTTCTTAGTTACACTAACAACGGTGTTTAAACAAAGCATGCTTGTTTTAAATTGTTGTTTTTTCACTTCGATGAACTGATCAAATTTGATGAAATCGGTCAGATTAGATTTGTATTAGATTACTTGACAAAGCCCGGCGCCAACTCCATCCCAAAAGACTATCACAAAAGTCCACTTTAGTTTCTTTCTCCAACCAAACCTCTTCAAATCCCTGAAAACCCCTCCGACACCGGATGAATGTAACGCGCGCGGTAATGAGTTTAATGAAACGCTTTTTCATTATGAATGAAAAGCATTATCCCTCACTGCAGAGTAACCTCCTGCAGCATCATTTCGCTACACATGAGCACTCAATAAAACGCTTTTCCCCCGCTTCCTCGCCCTTCCCCTCCTTAGTGCGGGCCACGGTCTAATACCTCACTTGACCCTTTCTCCAACCCCGTCATGATCTTCATCACGAGCCCAGATTCCGTGATTTTTGACGCGCGCGCCCGAGATGACCCAGAATCGCTGAGTCAGTCCGGCTGGCGCTTCATTCATGATACTCGTCGACGACGGGTCATTTCACCGAAAAACAGAGTGCGATTCATTCACTATCCAGCCACGCACAGTCATCGTCACGGGACACGTGCAGCACGTGGGGTGTTGATCCGCCGCGCCGATCTCAATATGTTACAGTTTAATTAATCTTGAAGAAGGGGGGGGGGGAGATGGTTTTAAGGCCTCGCTTTTGGACAAAGTTATTAAATGTCAATTATTGGTGTGAGCTTCCGAGCTAAGTGCGGTGAAATTAGCTCCTAGATAAACAATGTATTAGGGAGTTGGCTAATAGAGAACATCAAAAGTCAAGGTCCCGGTGCAAGACGAATCGATTTTCAACGCAACGCTTTGTTCCAGTATCGGGAGCTGCTCTGAACTCTGATTGAAGGTGCCGCAAATGCTTTAGCAGAGAGTGAGACATCAAAAATGTTCTGTGGAAGAAGGAAAGAAACAAATCATGCGTTTTATGAGTGATTTGATTCAACTTTAATTCAAGAAAAACTATGACTTCCCTAACACCGACATCAACTTAACTCATTAGAGCCAAAGTTCATCCGATTTAGATAAGTCTTCTCAAGTTCCAAGTTGTTAAATCTTGGGACGAGCTAATATTCTAATATGACAAATGGGCATCCAATATGTTGCTAACTTACTATGAACTACCAAGGCCAAGGAGGCCACCAGCATCCTTTGAGGGACGATTTCTTAATGGACTGAGCAGCAAAAATACATGAACCGCATTTCTTTCAGGCTACAATCAGATGCAGCTTCGATCATAACAAGAATAAGTCCAGAAGCTGCATGTGAAGCAGTTTATGTACAACTTCCCGGATAATGCAAAAACTGTGCTTGGACCAGTCTTGCATCCACTCTAACTCCTCTTTTAGAAGAACTTGTTTGGCATTTGGCGGAGATGATTCCCAGCATGTTGTGCCAGTGTTTAGAGCACACTTATTACGCTAATCTTTAAGGCTCCCGAAGACCCTGAGAGTCTATATAATACACCAAGTGAGATATAGGTTAAGAACCGTTAAGTGCACTCAAAGAGCTTCTAAGACGTTCTTCTTAAGAGCTTAAGAGAACAGTCACATGAAAATATACCTGAAGTCGGTTTTCCCAATGAACCAATGTTTTCTACACATTATTCATGCTAAAAACAAGACGTTTTTAACTGGCAACAATCATAACATTACTTTAAACTTAAATGCCAACCAGAACAAGTTGAGTGCCGTTAAGAAGAGCTCTTAGTGCCGATGCATGTCTGGCTTGGACGCACCAACGATGCAGGTATCAAACAAGTTTCTTTTAAGTGAAATTTGACTTCTGGAATGAAGCTGTACTCGATAAGTATATACATAATTTGTTATTTATAATTAACAATGCAATGCAGTAATTGCCATCCAGTGCCATACAATCAGTAGAAATTGCACGAATCTTTAAACCGTCGATGCCATGCATGATAAGAAAAAGGTTCCGTAAGTCAATAGAAACTTCCCAAACCCCGTAGCTAACGAGTGAGAAGTTATGGCATCTTTGCCAGCTCAGGTAACAAAATTGGAAAAAATGTACGATACAATCGCACCCCAACTCGACTATATTTCTGATTTTTTTTTTTTCGAGTTATGCGATATTTGGGAAACATTGCCTAAGCACCGATCAGTTAGAATTAATTCAATTTAATTTGTCTACATAGCTACAGCCTTAACCCATTCCCTGACGTCCGGTTTAGAAATCAAACGTTTGAAATTAGGACAGAAGCAAAAAAAAACAAACAAACAAACAAAAAAAAGTCTTAGCAAAAACACATTTGGTGGGGACTCAAACCAACCAATCGGCGATACGTTCAAAAAATCTTTAATATTGGAATATTTATTTGATATTTTAGTATTCGGGTAAACTGCAATCATTTACACTAGATTTGAGTAAGTAAAAAAACTGAAATCGTGTGATAAATAGCTCAATAGGAAGTTAGATAGCTACTTTCTGTCAAAATTGATACAGAATAAGTTGTTTTTATAGTGAAAATCAGCAAATTGGATGGGATTAGAAGCGAGTGTTTAACCTGCCAAACATACAAGAATTTCCCCTATTGTTAAACTGTAAAAAAAAACGAAAAGAAAGAATCGAAAATGTATACTTAGAAGTAGCTATAACTTGAAAATGGTAAATTTTATCAATAAAAATGTAAAGATCATTTTGATTTTAAATTTGAATTTGCTTCAAAAAAATATTTTCCATAATTTTGTTCAGGTTTTTCAAATTTTTCAAAAAGCTCGTTTTTGCCTCTCTCACCTTACTGAAAAAAAGCTATAAAATTACTCAAAAAATGAACTTCCTAATACGAGTTCCTAAACCCACCTTCACGTATTCATATCGACTCAGAATCAAAAACTGAACAAAAACCCATTTTGAGGAAAAAGTTTTGAAAATGTTGGTCGTCGTTGATCATGGCTGTTCATGGTCACCCGCGACAGACGCGGACGACGAAACAAAGAGTAACGCATAACAGTAACTTTTTCAAAACTTTTTTTTGTGAAATCGCGATAACTTGTGATGATCACAAGCAAACTCCTTATGTTTTTCTTTCAAATTTTTTGTAATTGTCTGCTCTACAACATTGTAGAACACTGTTGAGCAACTCTCTACGAAATCGGCCGATTTCGACCATTTTTATTTTTTGTATTTTTTGATTTGACTCAAACTTTGTGGGGGGTATTCAATATTTGGCCCTTTTAAAATGATAGTCTTGATTTATTTTTTTTTTTCAAAATATTTTTTTCGAAAAGATCGGAAAATTTCACGAATGTTTCATGTATTAACATTGAAAATCGGACCATTAATTGCTGAGATATCGTCATTAGAAAATGGTGGGCTGTTTGGGTGATACTTAGAAAACTTCAATTTGCGTGTTTCTTTTTCTTTAAGCCGCTGTATCTCAGCAACCAGAGGTCCAATCTGCAATGTCTCTTAGACAATTTTATAGCAAATTTTCTGAACTTGTCAAAAAAAATATTTTTAGAAACGGTCACTCATGGTCACTATTTTTAAAAATTTAAAAACTGCAAATATTTCGCCAAAATCAAACTTTCGGTGGCTATATCTTGAAAACGGAGCCCTTTATCAAAAAATCTGTAAAGTACTTTTCGATTGCAAATTCAATTTTGCATTAAAAAGTAATGTCAAACTTGTTTTTGCATGAAACTTCGATTTTTTCCAAAAATCACTATTTTTTTAAAAATTCATAACTCGGCGGCAGATTTTTGACCATGTTTCTCTATGGCTCAAAAGTTGCGGATTTTTGTCCCCTAAAACATATCAAAAAATCACGAAAATCAAAAAATATGTATTTTGGGAAATTGAGTTTTAGTGAAAAAAAAGTTGATATAAAAATCCGCGATTTTTTTTCCGTGTACCTATATTTTTCTCAAAAGTCCTCATTAATACCTACAACTTTGCCGAAGACACCAAATAGATCAGAAAATACACTCAAAAGTTACAGCTGTTTTAATATTTTACATACCATTTTTGTATTTTTGTTGTAGGTATGGATAAAGACTACACTAGAAAAAATAATACACGGAATTTTTTTTTGGGTGATTTTTAATTTAATTTTTTGTTACTAAAACTTAATTCAAAAAACACTATTTTTATATTATTTTATTTTCTTTATACGTGAAATTTTGATACAGTGCACTGTTTTCCCTTAGTTGCTGATATATTACCATGCAGATAAAAATAAAAAGGAAAATTGATGTTTTCTAAGTCTCACCCAATCAACCCACTACTTTCTAATGTCGATATATCAGCAACTAATGGTCCAATTTTCAATGCTAAAATATTAAACATTCGTGGAAATTTGCGATCTTTTTGAAAAAAATATTTTCAGTTTTTTTTAATCAAGACTTACATTTAAAAATGGCGTTACATTAAGGTAAGGTTTTTCTCAAGAATATTACTTTTGAAATTTGTACTGGGGGTATTCCACACAAGGTACATGAACTTGTTTTGAAAAATAGTTTTTTTTAAAGTGTTTAAAAAAAAGTTGCGTTGAAAGTTCTAATTTGGAATTCCGGGGTGACTTTGATAGTTATAGTTTTTCATGTTAAAGTCTAAGTTTTTATCAGTGTTGAGACGATTTTATTAGTTGGTAGTTTTAGTATTAGGTTCATTTGGGCAAAAAGTGCCTGTTGAGGAATAAATAAACATCAAGAGAACTAAGGACCGTATCAACAAAGTTCAAAATAGCAAAATATAGAGAATTTTCTCAGCTTTTCAAAAATATTTTTTTCAAATGTGGGCAAACATGTGCACTAATTTAAAAAAATGAAAAAGTGCAACTATTTTCAAAAAAGTTACCTAAAAATGGCCATTACTTGAAAACGATGCATTTTATCAAAATTTCACTAAAGTAATTTTTGATTGTAAATTTGACTGTATTACATCGAAAAATGAAATTGAAAAATTTTTGCGACCAATATTTCGATTTTTTGAAAAATCAGTATTGATTCAAAAAATCATAGCTCGGTCAAAGTGATATTAGTGATATTAGATCCGTATTTTGCCTTTTCTGACAGTTGGTTGTAATGTCATCATCCGCGGAGAACTTTGTAAGGTGTAAGCTGCCAAAGCGAAGAACTGGACATTTCTGCAGAAAGAGTGAAGTCTTCCCAGTGTTGGTTTAGAAGGGATTTCTACTTTCTTTTCGTATGGATATCGTTGAAGACGTCGGGAAGCTGTTCCAAGGAAATTGGAATGTTGGGTTCCGATCCCTACGAAATCTACCAAGCCGATGGATCGGAATTTTGCTTGTGAAGGAGGTTTATTATGGATCGTTGAATCTGAATCTTGATTTGGTGAGATCTATCCATTTTATCTACCATTATTTGATAGAAGATTTTTTTTTCTCTTATTTTATATAATATTCTATTGATCAAATGATATATCTATATTATCCCTTTCCCACCTTCCCTTTCTCCTATCCTCATTTCCTCCCCCTCCCAACCCCCCCCCCCCTTTAAATATTATTATCTGCCAAATTTACACTAACACACCACACCACAACTGATTCGGAGCGTTTGGTACGGTATGTCCACGCATCCTTCCTCCCCTGATGATTCTGTGAAATGTGATCCGTTCACAGAATCTGTCTCTACGGTTAATGCAACGCAGTAGGCCTGGCCGCTTTAATTTTTGCTATACATTTTCGGGGTAACTCGGATGTACTGTAATCATTAATATTGACAAGAAAGGACTTGAGGCGTAATATTACCACAAGTTCTTCCAGGATGCTTTCTTCGGACTGGCTGCGCTTGTGTTCGATTAGATTAGATTAGATTAGATTAGATTATAGTTTTTCATAATAAAATCAGATTAAAAGAATTCAAATTTTATGTTTACGTCAAATGTACCATCAATAAGGTCGCTGATATAGTTTTTGAGAAATAAAAACTAGGCTTTATATTTAGTTAACAAAGTTTATAAGCTTTTTTTTAAGAAAATACATATACATTTTAGAAACAAATGTTAAAAAGTCAGAATTTTGCATAAAATTCGTTGAAACTGGTTTTTATTATGTAAATATTAATTCATATTACATTTTAAACCAAATTCTAAGCACGTTTTAAACGTTTTCATATTTTATATGAAATATGTTCTACTGAAAATGACCTTTATGGTCAAAGATTTTTAAATTATGTTCCAAAAGCACATAATATTTATTTTTTCAAACTAATTTCACCTTCTCCTAGTGGAAACTCTTCATTTTGCGGAAGAATCTCAAATCTATCAAAGTCACCCCGGCTATCAAGTCACCCCATTTTACAGTGTGTAAGTTTGAGGGTCGAAGGTTCTGCTGGATAATCCTGAGTTGACTGTTCAGCTTCAACACAAGGGTTGTTAACCAAGTCAGCATAAAGGTCACTCTTGAAAACCACAGCTCACCTAAAGTATGGATCGTTGTCAACAAAAAAGAATCTTGCAAGATCTCCAAACTCATGTCAAAACGTCCCGACTGATTCCTTGGATTTCGGCCCAGCGTTCCCTTTTGATGATACACGTGGCATCTCCTTCGTTGATTGAAATGGGCACATTGTCACCAAACACATGACAATATGGGCTTCCAGACAATATGTTACTAGTTTCTTTCTTATCTCGAGCCAAAGAGACTGCAGGCATCCGCTAAGGATCGACTTCTTATTGGCCTGAGCAGCAAATTCGAGAAACAGCTACAGTTTTGGCTTGGGATCAGCTTCGATCATATCAAGGATGAATCCAGAAGGTGAAAAAAAAACATAAACTATGGTAGTAAGCAGTGTAACACTAATCAGTAGAAATTGAACGAAACTAAATCACGTCGATGCAACGCATGATATGGAAAAGGTCACTAAAGTCAATAGAAACTTCCTGACCACCATAGCTTAGGAATGAATAGTGTTTTCACTTTTTACTGCAGTCATTACAAATGTGCAGAAATTACAAAAAAAAATATATATATTTTCCCAGTTGATATTTATTGACATCGAGTTGGAACAAGCAATAGGACAGTTGAAATTTGGAATAGGCACAGCTCTAATCCATTTCATGACATCCGGGTTAGAAATAATTTGAGATCAATACTGAGAAAAAAAATAGTCGGGACACAATCCATTTATTTAAATATTATTGAACTTCGGAGTAGTAAATTACTAATTTAGTATCCAGGTGTAATTCAATCATAAAATACATCAGAAAATAACATTTTTTCTACATTTTAACGAGGGTTGACTATACTATATAATCCTAGAACAAATTTAATTTAGTAGAGACTCAAACCAGCAACCTGGTTTAACACTGTTGAAGAACTAATCTGGCTTTCTCAATTTGGACTGTATTTTCAACGTTTCAAAATACTTAATCAACTAATTACGGAATATCAAGCAAAAAATGATTGCTCGCTTCATCTGATTAAAAGACAGATCAAAACCTTCAAAAAGAAAACCCTAATCAGATAAATCCACCGCGGAAACCGAAAACCTCAACAGTTCTTGCCGCAATCGCAACCCGGAAACCGTGAAATCCAACTCGAACCATTTTTCACTCTAATCGCGACCGTTTCATCCGTTTGTACGCGGTTCAATCAACGATTATAGCACACACGTGCCTCGGCCAAATCCACCTTCACTGAAGAAAAAACCCGTAATCAACTAGTTAAAAGCACAATCGAAAAGGCGCGCGAGCGCACACGTCAACAATTTGGCACGTGGTTAAAACCGGGTTTTCTCCCAAACTGTACTTTTTCGAGTTTAAGCTTAATTCGCCACCTTATTAGCCACTTCCGGGCAAACGCCAAAAGGTAATCACAGAACAAACAAAGAGCTATGTCTAACCTCAAATAAAACGATGGCGCACGATGGCTTTGATCTTGAGTTTGAGGAAGCTGTACGGACAGAAGGTGTGGGTCTAATCGGATCTGTCTCGGTACCAGGCCTGCTTGGATGGCCTGCTCACGCCAAGGGTTTGAATAGATCATCCAAGTGACCTGATAGGATTTCATTTTATTTAAAAAAAATATCAAGTGGTAAGACTTGACTCAATTTTAAGGGTAAATGTACCTATTTTGGACCTAGTAAGCATTTTTCTTTTATTTCTGTTAATTAAAAACAATGCCAGTAATGTTTAATGAAAATTAACTTGCAAAAAGCTCGCATATTTCAGTCTAAGGGATCGAATGCCATTCCATCCGTCATCTTGCTTCCTCTTCTAACTCTCCACCTTGAGTATTCGTTTCTCCTGTCAGCAAAACAAACTCTCATTTTCGCCCAGATCGCCTCGCCTCGATAGCATTTAATTCAATAATACTTTTCCTGTTTTGTTTAATTAAATAATTGCTTTTAATTACATTCGATTTTTTTTCTCCCTGCTCCACATTCGTCTCTTCCATCTCTCTTTGGTCTTTATCTCTCCTTCTTGCTCTTCTCCCATCAGTCTGTTGCATTTCTTCAACCGTCCTGCACAAAAAGAAACTCCAAAGAGCATGTTTAAAATTCATTCGATCCACATAAAACCGAAAGATGCATTCAGGAACACCTTCCAGACCATGCTGCAGCATAACTCACTTACCTTCCTCCCCCTCTCCACCTCTCATCACTTGACTCCGAAACTCTCCTCAAACGAGAGAGAAAAAAGCATAACAATTGTCATCACGCTTGCTGCGATCTCGTATCCCATCGTCTTTTCTCTCCGCACGCACACACCACCCGAACCGTTTGACGTTTCGCCCGAATGTCAGGGAGCCGATATTGCCGGGGCTAAAATAAACATAAAATAAATTTTATTTCGCCCGATTATGCGCTACCCCGTTTTTGTGCGCTCCGCATTTTGTTATGCTCCTCTCCCTCTCTCGCTCGCTTGCGAGAAACGTCACTTTTTACCGAACGGTCTTCTTCTTTCCCTCACCTGTCATCCACTTGTTTGCGTGTTCCGAGTGTGTGTGCGTCGTCGTCAACACACAAAAAACTAGCCAATCGAGAGCGTTTTTGGTCGTCGGACGTTGGAGGCGGAGTGACGTAATTGGTGCGGCGACTGCGCACCAACACCACGCGAAAAATGGACTGCCACCACTACAAGCAAAGTGGCGGCGACGAAAGGTCAACGGCGCGGTGGATTGTGTTGGTGAGTGGCTCATCTAGTAGTCAGGGGTCGTCACGGGGGCCACCGCCTGCAGGAGTTGGAACTGAGCTGGAATTAATTATCATGTGTGTGTGTGTGAAACGGTAACGAGCGAAACGAACTGACGGCACGGACGGATTACTTGGCCGGTTGTGGCCGCTGTTAGAGGTTGGCGTCGTCATGGAGTTAATGACGAGTTCGACGGTTGGTATTGTGGAGGCGGTCAACCGGAGAGAGACGATGGGAGCGCGGCCATTGCGAAGGAGGCGATTTCGGAGTGGATACGGTTGAATTCTTAATGAACGTTTTACCAAAAGAGAGCTTCATCCAATGTTGCGTATTTTTTAAGGGTAACAAGTTAGTAAAAATGCTGTACATTAAGTTGAAAAAAGAAGCTTAAAAACGTATTTAAGAAATAAAATGCTTTAGATCCGAGGGTTGAATAGATACTCTGTCTGAACTAAAAAAATGCACCCTCAATTTCAATGCAGACAAAAAATATCGCATATTTGATAAAATAATAAAAAAGATCCTGCAGAAAAAGCTTCATTTTCCATTTTCCTGCCACCAAACCAACTGCAAACAAAATTGTCGTTTGCCATAAACTGTAATCGCGCGGAGCCCATATTTAATCGGAAATCAACCATATTGTACTCAAATCTGAAGTCCGTATTTGAAAAGCTTGCGCGACCGCTACATGAACAAATCAATTTGAGTTCATTTTTGGGCTTCTATTTCATTTCAAAGTTGAACTTTTCAGCACTTGTTTCGAAAAGTAACACTTTTCAACATTTTTTTTATTTAAACGATTTATTGACAAAAAACATCAAAATTTGACGTAAAATTTCACTCAGTGTGTGTTTTTTGGAATTGCAAAAAATGTTGTATGGAACTCGTTGCAAAACTTGATTTATTCAGCACTCTTCGTATTTATCCAACTCGGTGAACCTCGTTGGATAAATGTACGACTCGTGCTGAAAAAATCCTCTTTTTGCAACTTGTTGCATAAACTACTATTTCTTTACATGGCCCGCAAACTTGTTTGGATTTTGGTCAGTCAAATTATGTGACCACAAAATACCGTATTTTTTCAAAAATTCTCAAATTTGTATTGATCTCAATAGAAGTACTAAACGATTCCAAATTTTGCATGCATTTCTACTGTTTTAGAGTTTTTGGGATGAAATACTCAAATTTTCACAAAATACCGTATTTTTTAAAGTACTAACATTTTCATGATTTGCAATATCAAGTGAAGCGAAATTTTACCTGCTTTTTCATTTAAAAAACTCTAAAACAGTTAAAATACATGAACATTTCCAATTGTTTGATAACCATATTGCGAATCATAATGATTTACGTATTTTAGAGAAAATACGGTATTTTGTGAAAACTTTACTATTTCATTAAAAACTCTCTTAAACACTTAACATACGTTTTAAATTTCGATTCGTTTGATACCTATTATGCAAATTATAAAAATTTGTTTATTTTCGAGAAAATACGGTATTTTGTGAAAATTTTAGTATTTCATTCAAAAACTCTGAAACAGTTGAAACACATGCAAAATTTTGAATCGTTTGATACACATACTGCGAATTTAAAAAAAAAATCAGTATTTTCGAGAAGCATTCCATTCAAAAAGCTCTAAAACAATTTAACTGCCCCTGATCGTATAAATGTCCCATAATAATAGGAGGAAAATAATAAGGAGGAAATCCAGTTTTTTTTTCGCGAAAACTTAACACGTAACCGTATGTGTGGGACAAACTTCAACAGCTTTTTTTCAGCTTGCTGTTTTTGCATATGGGACATTTATGATAACATGGACAGTAAAATACATGCAAAATTTCAAATCATTTGATAACCATAACGTCATGATTCGAAATCCGGACACTTAGTAGCATATCATTTTTGTTATAGCTGGCAAAAAATCATTTAAAAAAAAGTTGGAAATGTGGAAATATCATCAGAATGTAGTATAAACAGTCAGTTTCAAGAAAAAACATGCAACATATGTCTTTTCTAACAATTTTTCATCAGAATTTTAAAATTAAAATGACTTGTTGTGCTTCGAATCCCGGACACTGATAAAAGCTGATTCGAAATCCGGACACTTTTGCTTCGAATTCCAGACACTCGATTTTACTTATGAATCGCACAAATTTGGACTGAAATGTTAGTGAATAGCATTATTTAAGTCTCAAATAAGCTGTTAACATCAAAACAATCGATAGTTTATAAAAAATTTGCTAGAATTTAAAGAAATCGTAACCATAAATTTCTGCTTTGCCTTCCCGGTGCTTCGAACGCCTATGAAATATTTCAAGTGAAATGTTTCACATTTTTGGTAAACTTATAATTTTATTGTATTTAATTGTTTTGGCATTAACTACAGCGTTCAAACAAACTTTAAATGAAAGTTGATTTTGGAATTCATCAAATAACACAGTTTTGACATTCATAATACGAACTTATATCCAAATAATTGATAAAACAAGATGAAGTGTCCGGGTTTCGAAGCGTCCGGGAATTTGAATCATAACGTTATTGCAAATAATAAAAAATTGGTTATTATCGAGAAAATACTGTATTTTATGAAAATCTGAGTATTTCATTTATGAATCTCTGAAACAGTTAAAATACTTTTAAAATTTAGAATCGTTTCATACTCATATTGCGATTTACAAAATTTGAGTATTTTCGAGAAAATACGGAATTTTGTGAAAATTTAAAAAAAATTAAAAAAAACTCTAAAACAGTTAAATGCATGCAAAATTTCGAATCGTTTGATACCTATAATGCAAATTTAAAAAATTGCATATTTTCGAGAAAATTCGGTATTTTGTGATTTTTCTTAGTACGATCAGTACCTTGCTGGACTCGGTCATTGGAAACGACCGTCGGCTCAACAACCGACGAAATAGGCGGCGGGCCAGATCCATCCAGCTGCGCTTTGTTGACAAACAAATGGAGCACGCGGTCGCATGATAGCGGCATCGAGCCAGAATTAAGGGTGATTATTTGAATAGAAATGAAACTTTTTTCAATGAAACATATCATTTTTCTGACTGAATAAAAAAAATTGCGAGCATGTTCAAACAATTGTACCTGATGTCGGATAAGTGATTAAAAATCAAAAAAATAATCCATAGTTTTTCTGTAAATTGAACTTTTTTACTCCAATTGGGTACTAAAGCCCAGTGTAAATCTTTATACACTACGGTAAAAACACGTTTAAAAACCATTTCTGATCACTTTTTTTTAATTTTTATGCAAAAAAAGTTATTGACAAGACAACATTTTTTCGATGGATCAACTACACAGTTCAACAAAAAATCAAATGTTTCTTGTCTCTGAGACGAGAATATGTGTTCCTAAAAAAAAAAAATGGCTATAAATATGCGTAGAAACAATCAAATTTCAAAAACCAGGGGTGTTTCAGAAAGGGGAAAACGTGAACTTTAAGATACATGCATTGGTTTAGTTATTTATTCAATAGTTCTTTTGTAAAATAGTCAGCAATGTAGCTTATTTTGGTCTAAACTAACATTTCAAACGGGTGTATCTCAAAATTGGGACCATTTGGAGCAATTCTGGACCCGGATTCGGATTCAGCAGGCAAAAATCTACTATAAACACACATACTCGTCTCAGAGACAAAATCTTGTTGGACTGTGCTGGTCCCCTTGGAAAGAGCTGTCAAGTAGGACCTTTTCTGTCAAGAAGGACCGTGAGGTTAATTTTTCAAAATTGATTTAAAAATCCGTTTTAAACTTTTTGTGGTCTTACAAAGGGTCATTGTACTCAGAAAAACAAGCTTTATCGTTGTGAACAATAATATCAGCAATCTAAACTTAATTTTAGGACCCAATTGGGAATCCCTAGGTCTATCCACGACCGTCTCCAATGACCGTGAGAAGATGCTAGAAAATCCAGCTACCAGCTAAATAAATGATACCATATTATCAAAAAAAAATACTAAGAGTAAGTTTTGAATATTCAACATTCTTTGGTTATTGAAATAATGGCATCAGTAGTGCGGTGCCTGTGTGGACGCTCAGTCCTGTTTTTTCGTGTTATTTTCCGTCTCTTTTGTGTCGCTGTTCGAGTGCATGGGGTGATTGGTCATTATAATTAAATAATGGCATCAGTAGTGCGGTGCCTGTATGGACGCTCAGTCCTGTTTTTTCGTGTTATTTTCCGTCTCTTTTGTGTCGCTGTTCGAGTGCATGGGGTGATTGGTCATTATAATTAAACAATGGCATCAGTAGTGCGGTGCCTGTGTGGACGCACAGTCCTGTTTTTTTTCGTTTTTTCCGTCTCTTTTGTGTCACTTTTTGTGTACATGGGGTGATTGGATTTCTTCTTCTTCTTTTTTCATTTATTTTTTGTTCGCGCGTTCGTTGGCCGATGAATTTTATTTTTGTTCTCTTTATATAGTTTTCGATAGAAACGATCCGATTTTTGTTTTTTGAGACAAGCAAGTCGTATTGCTGGATTAAGTCCTTTCCATATCGTCGAGGATCGGAAGGCACGTCGACGGATATGTTTTAAGGCTTATGATATAAAATAATTTTAATGAATGAAGCCCTTCCTACATCACCGTTGATCGGAAGGCACGCCGACGGAGAATTTCGGGAGAATCGCGGTCGAATTAATACTATATTTAAATCCTTAGATAGGTATCTTTCCGCAGCCGGCTGCCTAAGATTTTTAAAATTTCAACCGATAAACAAATTGCTCATGGTCGCATCACCTACCACAGTGAATCCTGACCTCATACCCATCTTACTAACCCTCAAAACTCATGTGATACTTTGTCGGAGACGCAGTCGATTTGGCGGTCCCATCACTCAAGTATCGGACTAACATTCCCATCCACTTCCCCGTGTCTTACCACTGGTCGTGGCCGGCGTCGGTATTGATCAGCACGATAGGGACCTTTGAAAATTGCGAAGGGGTGATGATTGGTTCCTACTTTTCATCTGTGGTCCACGGAGCAATGTTTGGGGGTCCTGGTCAATAACGAAGTAGCAGCTACGGGTAGACACCAATGCTATGCTATGCTAATATTCAACATTCTTTGGTTATTCTTAGACAATTTTAGAAACGATAGAACCATCGTTATCGATACTCGATAATTTTATTGTTTACTATCTTGGTGGCCACCTATGTATTATTTATGAGTTATTTATTGCAAACTTAGTCATAATCGGTCTCGAAAGCTATTTTTTTTTTGAATGAATGACACATTCCCCAAAGCGTAAGAATAACACACATGTTAATTTTCGTTCCTGACAGACCGGTTGGTGGGAATCATTTTCGTGCATAATTTGCAAGTGCACTTTGTTCTGAGGTTCTTACTGCGAGTCCATGGGAATTTTAAAGCTGAAAAAAAACCACACCAAAAACCCGCTCATCCATGGAATGTGTCTTCTCTCTGACGTACCAAAAATTTGATTTATGTGCGCTGGTGGAATTTCCCAAAGTCTGCACATCCAACAGTAAAAGAAAGAAGACAAGAAAATGTGCCTCAGTTTATCGAAGTAAATCGGAGCTTGAAAATGAACAATTTTATTCAATGATGTACAAACACCGGGCTCGCAAAAAAACAATTTATTTGCTGTTCAAACAGTGCCAACAAAAACCATAAATCCAGGTAAAGCAGCAGCAGCACCAGCCTGAAAAGAGCAGATAAGCTCGCAAACATTTTATTTAATTTTAATAAATTTATACACGAGCGCATCCAAAGCATAAATAAACAAAACGTTCGTTCCAAGTTCCCAGCCCGAAAGGTGACAGCAAAAACCTTTCGTGCGAGTTTTTCGTTCTAAAAGTTGCTCCTTTTCGAAGCTTCTTGGTGCGCGTTGGTTGGTTGGAAGGATCCGCCCCACCTTCGACGATGGCAGATTATAAGTGGTGGGTGGCAGGAACTTGGTGAGGAGGAGGTGCGGGTCTGTAAATGCTCAGCCAAAGGTTCAACAGATCAAGTTTCGCGTTGTTTGTTATTGTCACTTTTTATCGGCCTGGCTGGGCAGAAGCTTGAAGCGCGATATCACCGAAGATAAACGTATGAATTTTAAAATCTTGGAATTTTAGCATTGGAGAAAGAAGAATGAAATGAAAATCTTTCTTGTTTAAAATTAAAACATATTCTAAGATGTAAAGAACGCAACATATGTCAATCCAATGAACATTTTACTCTTAATATAATATGTTTTTTTTTCTTTTTCTTGTTTTAACATCAAATTCGAGTTCTGCGATCTCATTTTAGTCAAATTTGAGTAGTTGATTGCTTATTAAATAATGAAATGCATTTTTTTCAATATTTCGTCACCGGCATATTGGCCGCCATCTTGGATTAAAAAAATGTAAATCACTTCAGTGTAGTTTAGGGGTCATATTAAGCTCGACAATCAAAAATAAGACAGCGAAAAAAAAATTTTTTTTCCTGATTCGATTATCCGAAGTTTCGATTATCCGAAGTGACATTTTTCCGAGGCCTTCGGATAATCGAGCCTGGACTGTATTTAGAAAAAAATTTAAAAATTTTCAAAAAATAACTCTTTTTTGCTTAAAAAAATCGAAATATCAAAAAGATGGTAAAAATTTTTATTAAAAAACATCATTAGCTCTATTTTTTTTAAAGTTAAATGCCTCACAAAGTATACGAATCGATGAAAATTGGTTTTAAGTGTCACCTAATAAGTCTGTAATTTTCAACTGACGGTAAGTTGAAAATTAGTGTTTCGATTTTTAATTTTCATAAATGAAATTTTTGTGATATTTTCTGATCTTCTCAATGAAAATATCTTCAAAATGATAAAATTTGAACTTTTTTAATTACAATTAAAAAAAATGAAGAAAATTAACCTATTTGTAGAACTTTTCATATTAAAATTCCGTTTTTTGAAACTTTGCCGGGTTTTCTAGAGTGTAAAAAAATTCTAAAAAGTTGTACAGCAGACAATTACAAAAAAAAAATTACATTTGGGGTTTGTTTGTAACCATCACGAGTTATCGCGATTTTACGAAAAAAGTTTTGTCTTTGTCTTTGTCTTTGTCTTTGTCTTTGTCTTTATCTTTGTCTTTGTCTTTGTCTTTGTCTTTGTCTTTGTCTTTGTCTTTGTCTTTGTCTTTGTCTTTGTCTTTGTCTTTGTCTTTGTCTTTGTCTTTGTCTTTGTCTTTGTCTTTGTCTTTGTCTTTGTCTTTGTCTTTGTCTTTGTCTTTGTCTTTGTCTTTGTCTTTGTCTTTGTCTTTGTCTTTGTCTTTGTCTTTGTCTTTGTCTTTGTCTTTGTCTTTGTCTTTGTCTTTGTCTTTGTCTTTGTCTTTGTCTTTGTCTTTGTCTTTGTCTTTGTCTTTGTCTTTGTCTTTGTCTTTGTCTTTGTCTTTGTCTTTGTCTTTGTCTTTGTCTTTGTCTTTTGGTTTTGGTTTTGGTTTTGGTTTTGGTTTTGGTTTTGGTTTTGGTTTTGGTTTTGGTTTTGGTTTTGGTTTTGGTTTTGGTTTTGGTTTTGGTTTTGGTTTTGGTTTTGGTTTTGGTTTTGGTTTTGGTTTGGTTTGGTTTTGGTTTTGGTTTGGTTTTGGTTTGGTTTTGGTTTTGGTTTTGGTTTGGTTTGGTTTTGGTTTTGGTTTTGGTTCATTCTATTTGGTTTTATTTTATTTTATTCTATTCTATTTTATTTGGTTTTTTTTGGTTTTGGTTTTATTTTGGTTTTGGTTTATTTTGGTTTGGTTTTGGTTTTGGTTTTGGTTTTGGTTTTGGTTTTGGTTTTGGTTTTGGTTTTTCTTTATTTTGGTTTTGGTTTTATTTTGGTTTTGGTTTTGGTTTTATTTTGGTTTTGGTTTTGGTTTTGGTTTTGGTTTTGGTTTTTTGGTTTTGGTTTGGTTTTGGTTTTTTTGGTTCTTTTGGTTTATTTGGTTTTCATTCTATTTTATTTTATTTGGTTTTATTTTTTGGTTTTTTTGGTTTTGGTTTTGGTTTTGGTTTTGGTTTTATTTTGGTTTTGGTTTTGGTTTATTCTTTTTTGGTTTTGGTTTTGGTTTTATTTGGTTTTGGTTTTGGTTTTGGTTTTGGTTTGGTTTTGGTTTTGGTTTTGGTTTTGGTTTGGTTTTGGTTTTGGTTTTGGTTTTGGTTTTGGTTTTGGTTCTTTTGGTTTTATTTTATTTTGGTTTTATTTTATTCTTTTATTTGGTTTGGTTTTATTTTATTCTATTCATATTCTATTCTATTTTATTTATTTTATTCTTTATTTTATTTTATTTTATTCTATTCTTTTATTTTCTTTTTTATTTTATTCTTTTCATTTTTATTTTATTTATTTTATTCATTCTATTTTATTCTATTTTATTCTTTTTTTTTTTTATTTTGGTTTTGGTTTGGTTTTATTTTGGTTTTATTTTATTTTATTTGGTTTTATTTTATTTTTTTATTCTATTTTGGTTTTTTTGGTTTTATTTTATTTGGTTTTATTCTATTCTATTCATTTTATTCTATTTATTTTTTTATTTTGGTTTTATTTTGGTTCTATTCTATTTTATTTTGGTTTTATTTTTTCTATTTTATTTTATTTTGGTTTTGGTTTTATTTATTCTATTTTGGTTTTATTCTTTTTTTTATTCATTTTATTCTATTTATTCTATTTTATTTTATTCTATTCTATTCTATTCTATTCTTATTTATTTTATTCTATTTATTTTATTTTATTTTATTCTATTCTGGTTCTATTCTATTCATTCTATTCTTCTTTATTTATTTTTTTATTCTATTCTTTTGGTTCTATTTTGGTTTGGTTTTGGTTTTTTATTTATTTATTTTGGTTTGGTTTTGGTTTTGGTTTTGGTTTTGGTTTGGTTTGGTTTGGTTTTGGTTTTGGTTTTGGTTTTGGTTTTGGTTTTGGTTTTGGTTTTGGTTTTGGTTTTGGTTTTGGTTTTGGTTTTGGTTTTGGTTTTGGTTTTGGTTTTGGTTTTGGTTTTGGTTTTGGTTTTGGTTTTGGTTTTGTTTTTTTTAAATGGACATCTCTGTAGACTGGCATTCTTGAGAATGCGATAGATAAATGTTAAAAAGTCACATGCTGATATAAACATTGGCAAAGATGGGTATTTATACCCGAGAAAACCCTGTTGGAGTTGCTAAATTATTCATATTAAAAAAATAGCTTTCAATATTAATGTCAAAAATTCTGGCATTCAATTCCTTTATCCAAGGCTGTACATCAACCTTGCACATTCCACCCTGACTGTCACAATATTTGTCAACACGGGTGAAAGCCAAACTCACGATGAACTTCCACTCGAGTCACCGCCACATTAAAGTCACTCATAAAAAATCGATGATGACTAACGACTTTTTTTCTGTTCGTTCGCCACAGGCTGACTGTTTTGGATCGATGCCAAAAAAAGACAGGACAATTTCGTACTCACACACGTGGCTCAATCAATGCATGACGGTTTGGTTTTTTTTTTCTCCCAATTCGGAAACCACGGTCGAGGCCATCGTGCGGTCTGGTTTCGGAGAACTTCCTGAACGCCAGAACTCCCAGGAATAAAAACCACACAATACGACTGCTGCAGTCAGTCACCCCAAAGCAACAGCCACTTGCGCACTTTGAGACGCACTTTTTTGCTGCAATTGCTTCCTTGCCAGACGGACCACTTTTTTTTCGCTTTCAAGCTCTCGGTTTCATTGCGATCTGGATTAATTCCTTGGTGTGGGTCTGTGTGCACACTTTCTCCAGATTGGCACGTTTTTTTCTGTGAGTGATGCTTTACAGTTGAGTTCTTTCGCGCCGTTCTGGGAGAATCCCAGAACAACACTCCCTGGAAATGCCATACCGTTGAATCGGATAGAGGAGTTTGGGGTAAAGGTTCGTTGATTTATCACCAATATTTATAATTTTCAAATCAGACCTATGAGATATCAAACTGGATCAAATGGAACAAATCCGGGCTTAATTCGTTCAGCCTATGCCGACAAAATTGAGCGAAAAATATTCATGCTTGCTATATCTTGAAGACTTATTTAAAAATATATTTTAAGAACTCCTTTAGTTGTCCAATTCACCCTAATATTCACTGATCTCAACGGAAAAGGTCGCATTTTCCTCAACTTTCTGCCAGTGCTGCTGCACATGTTCCGGAAAACGCCCCTGCCTCTCATCAGAGATTCGAGAGAGAGAGCCTTGAATGCCACACACACAGGAAACGCAGGATTGATTCGCATTAATCTTTTGCATATAAAAACCCCGACTCGTGTAATGGACCTTGTGCGGTTTGAGCATAAGTATGTTGGTGGCCCGGTTTTCTGGTCTGGTCTTGTCTGGCGCAATGTGTGGTGAGGATAGGTCATGACCGTGGGGGCACACAAACAAACACACACTTGCAGTCTGGGTGGATTTTGCAAAAATGCGAAATTGAAATGATTATATGATATAAGATGTGGCGCGAATTTGCATAGAATGTTTCAAGTGTCTTGTTTGTGATGAGCGGTTTTTTTTTTGCATGCATTAACATTTTTGTTATGTTTCAATTAACGTTGGTTGATTTTCTTGTTCTTTTTTGTTGCGAGCAGATTTTTGCGGTCTGATGAACATATGATCGCATGATTAAATGAGTGATTTATTGCACTCACTTTGTGAGCCTTCTTGATTAATGGTTGGTGGGGCAGATCTTTGACACAGTTTCCGAATCAGACTCATGCTTTTAAATAATTAAATTTGGGGTGATTTTCAATACTTGAAACCAACGTCATAAGATTAAAAAAATATAAACAGTTGCTTTATTTTCATTATATTATTTCCAAAAATACAGTGTGAGTTTGTATACAATCATTGTTTTGCACCCTAAAATCAACCCAAAAGCCAGAAAACAATCAAAAAACTAATCAAAAGCCTCCAAATTTTTTGTTTTTGTGTTTTTTTTTAAATTATTGTTGCGGTATCTATGCCAACTCACACGAAAAAAGAAAAAGTTTCTTGGACCTTTCTTAAATTAACGAGAATCTTTGTTCAAAGTTGTAATTTTGGTCTTTGATCACGAATCCGAGGTGTTTTTGCTTTTCATGTTGTTGTTTGTTTGTTTTGTTGTTTTGTTGTTTTGTTGTTTTGTTGTTTTGTTGTTTTGTTGTTTTGTTGTTTTGTTGTTTTGTTGTTTTGTTGTTTTGTTGTTTTGTTGTTTTGTTGTTTTGTTGTTTTGTTGTTTTGTTGATTTGTTGTTTTGTTGATTTGTTGTTTTGTTGATTTGTTGTTTTGTTGTTTTGTTGTTTTGTTGGTTTGTTGTTTTGTTGTTTTGTTGTTTTGTTGTTTTGTTGTTTTGTTGTTTTGTTGTTTTGTTGTTTTGTTGTTTTGTTGTTTTGTTGTTTTGTTGTTTTGTTGTTTTGTTGTTTTGTTGTTTTGTTGTTTTGTTGTTTTGTTGTTTTGTTGTTTTGTTGTTTTGTTGTTTTGTTGTTTTGTTGTTTTGTTGTTTTGTTGTTTTGTTGTTTTGTTGTTTTGTTGTTTTGTTGTTTTGTTGTTTTGTTGTTTTGTTGTTTTGTTGTTTTGTTGTTTTGTTGTTTTGTTGTTTTGTTGTTTTGTTGTTTTGTTGTTTTGTTGTTTTGTTGTTTTGTTGTTTTGTTGTTTTGTTGTTTTGTTGTTTTGTTGTTTTGTTGTTTTGTTGTTTTGTTGTTTTGTTGTTTTGTTGTTTTGTTGTTTTGTTGTTTTGTTGTTTTGTTGTTTTGTTGTTTTGTTGTTTTGTTGTTTTGTTGTTTTGTTGTTTTGTTGTTTTGTTGTTTTGTTGTTTTGTTGTTTTGTTGTTTTGTTGTTTTGTTGTTTTGTTGTTTTGTTGTTTTGTTGTTTTTTTTTGTTTTTTGTTTTTTTGTTTTTTGTTTTTTGTTTTTTTGTTTTTTGATTTTTGTTTTTTGTTTTTTGTTTTTGTTTTTTTAACAATAGATATAATATAAACAATGCAAATATAAAAAAAGAAAAAAAAGAAAAAATCAATTTTGAAATCCAGGTTTAAGAAATGTTTAACTGTTTATTTAATATTTGAGCCGATCATGGTCGATAAAATGGTTTAATCTATGTTTAGTAGACGCTACTGTGGAAAGTTTTAAATAAACCCGATTTTTCCTTTTAGAGATTATCATATAATATTCTTATTTCGGAAAAACAATCAAATTTGATTTAAATACAAATCAAAGTTAATAGAATGTATTGATGTACATGCAATAAAAATGTATTTATCTTTATTTTTTCTTAAGAGGCGAATGCACAAACTGTGTAAAACCTCTATAATAAAAACAAAAAAAAAATAGAATGTATAATTATTCTGAAATGGTATATTAAATACCAGCTACAAGAAAATTGTCAATGAAGAATTCATGTATACTGAACATACAATGTTTACAAAAAAAATCCAACGACCGTGACAGGACTCGAACCTGCAATCTTCGGATCCGAAGTCCGACGCCTTCTCCATTAGGCCACACGGCCGCACACAAATCAGATGACATTCTTCTCAATCATAACCCTTCTTGTCATAGCAAAGTGGTAAATAGGAACCAGTTCATCTTTCCACTTAGAAAAAAAATCTAAGCGCCCCCGGGTGGACTCGAACCACCAACCTTTCGGTTAACAGCCGAACGCGCTAACCGATTGCGCCACGGAGGCACGTTGGAAGAACTGTGGAAAATCACAACCGGTATCGGTTTGCTTTTCAACGGAGTGTTGCCAATTTCACGACACCTACTTATTTAGTAGGGTGATAATTTTTTATCGCTGTTCAAACTAGCTTGCGGTAAGGTTAGAGGTTTGCGAGTAACTTCAACGCTACAAGAACGAGATTTCACTTGAGTAAAACAATTTGAAAATTTAAAAACAAAATGACAGGTTTGAAATTTTCCCCGCCGGCAATCACGAAATCAACTTAACAAAATTAGCTCCCAACTCCAAACAGGTTCCATCCTCGATGTTTCCCTCGTCGCAGACGAACGCCAACTGAGTAGGCCGTGAGCATCGCCAACATCACCATCAAACATCGCAGTAACCATCACCACTACACCCGCAGCGAAATTCATTCGTCGTGTACGCCCCACACGTGTGCGACGATGAAAAAACACGACAAAATGCGCAAGAAAAAACGAGACAGCAGGTGGTTTGCCCGGTGTCACGTGGTCGCGAGAGCGCGAGAGCGGGTTGCTCTCGCGATGCTTAAGCTCGCGAGCGAAGCTCGCTACGCGCGGGGAACCCTACAATTGTTCCGATTAGAAGAAGAATAGAGAGCAGGAGAGCGCGCGTGGGGAGCAGCGTTCTAACTCGCTTGAGAGAGTGTGGGCGAAAGGGGTGGGGGAGGAAGAGCGCAAAAAAGGCCCAGAGCGCAGTAGGCACAGACTCTTCGGCAGAAGAGTTGCGGAGGAGCGTCGTCGTCGTTATCAACAAATAACTTGATTCGCTTCGTTATTCCGAAGTGTTGTAGACGTGTTTTTTGTGCGCTCCGTGCGGGATTTTTTCGGCCGGTAAGAAGAAGAGGGAGAGAAGGCGGGCGTGTAAAAACGACGACGACGACGATTCCGGGGTTTTCGGGTGCGCGAGGAAAAAGCGGACTCATCTCGGCGGTAGTCTTTTTTGTCCGGCCGTACCGAGCGGACGACGTCCGAGGTCCTTCTTGAGGGTAGAACGCGCGCGACGATCCGGTTGACCGGTTCTTCTGGCCACCTTTTTGACGTTTTTCGGGAACGTGAAGATATTCTTTTTTTTTTCTGCGGTGGTGTGAGCGCGAGTGAGTGAAAGAGAGAGCGGAGGGATATTAGGGAATTTTTGTCGCAATTACCGCGCGATAATGAGTTACGAGGTCAGGACCGGTTGACAGAACGCGTCGTCCAAGGAGGCCTTGCTAATGAGCGATTGCTCACGCGTGAGTGTGTGTGTGTGAGTGCGTGACAGTTGCGGTGACGAGTAGAGCGCGTCGTACACTGTCAAACGTTCGCGAATTCGCAAAAGGGCGGAGAAACGTCAACGAGGAGGAAGAGAATAAAAAAAATGTAAACATCATTAGTGTTTGTGAACAAAAAGTGTAATAATAATTGTGTCAATCAGTTTTTATTCCCCCGGCAATCGATTTCGTGCAGTAATGTTGTTGATCGATTGAGGAATCCAACCCCAGTGTGGAAAGTGACCAAGTGAAGTGCCGGGAAGACGACGTTGCGGGTTTGTTCATTCATGAAAACGTGATTACACGTTACGTGCAGGATCCGGGGCGCCAGCAGCATTTGTAAACTCGAATTGATTCCTGCCGTAGCAGCGGCTCTACTTTGAATATCTGAGATTTTATCACATACACGGCGAAAGCCAGACCAGACGTCGGGTAATGACACCGCAAGTAATAACGGAATCGCATGTTTTGTCCCATTGACAAGCAATTCACGGTGCATACACAGTAAACGAGACCTAGGCAGGGAGTGTTCTAAACCCGGGGGCGGCGATGTCCCATCGCTTGTTGTGTCAACTTTGGGGAGTCAAGTTTGCGAGTAGTGAGAAACTGCGGGAAGTAACGGTAATTGTGGAAGCAGTGGTGACGGGGGCAGACAGCAGTTCCGACGAGATATGTATCCCTGGTATAGAGAGGCACCGCTAAGTGTTGGACAGATTTGCAGTCCGCTGACGGTGGCGGCAGCAGGGACGACGACCATCAAAACTGAAACGGGTTACGGCGATTGTATGCTGGACTTTCACAGTAAGGTGAGTTTTTTTTGGGACGAGTTGCAAGGAGGTTATATTATTGAAGGAAATGTGAGATAAAGTATTTGAAAAAGGTTTAAGTGAACGTTAAAAATAAATCCAGCCGTGTTTTCCTTCTAACATATTCTAATGAATCTTTGGATTTGATGATATAAATAGAGGCTTACTTCTAATTTATGGAAGAGTATAGTTTTAAAGCATCTGTCAATCCGGATTTTAATGAGATTTAAGACTGTTTGTCTATGTCCTTCAATGGTGGGGCCTGATGATTTAGATGAATTCGAGTTATCTCATAAATATCTAATGTAGAAAGCAAGGTACTTCGATATTCGGAATAACTATTGAGCTATATTTTCGACAGTCAGAACACATATCAACTAGTGCCAAGATAGTAACGTCATGATTCGAAATCCAGACACTTAGTAGCATATGATTTTTTTTATTTGCTAGCTAAAAGTCATATAATAAGTTGGAAATGAAGAAATATCATCAGGATGTAGTATTAACAGTCAGTTTTAAGAGAATACATGCAAAATATGTATTTTCTAACAATTTTTCATCAGAATTTGAAAATTAAAATGACTTGTTGTGCTTCGAATCCCGGACACTGATAAAAGCTGATTCGAAATCCGGACACTTTTGCTTCGACTTCCGGACACTCGATTTTGCTTATGAACCGCACAAATTTGAACTGAAATGTTAGTAAAAAGCATCCTTAGATCTCAAATAAGCTGTTAAAATCAAAACAATGGATATTTAATATAAAAATTTGCTAGAATTTAAGCAAATCAAAACCATAAATTTCTGCTTTGCCTTTCCGGGGCTTCGAATGCCTATGAAATATTTCACGTGAAATGTTTCACATTTTTGGTAAACTTATTATTTCATTTAATTTAATTGTTTTGACATTAACTACAGCGTTAAAACAAACTTTAAATGAAAGTTGATGTTAGAATTCATCAAATAACACAGTTTTGACAATCATAATGCGAAAAAAACGAAACTATTGGCACTACGCCCCCCGGGGCATGGCCTTCCTCTAACGTGGGATTTCTGCTCCAGCGCCTCTGACGAGACAGGAGAAACCGGGACCGACGTTTTACTTCACCATCCGATAGAAGCTCAGCGGATAAGGCGGGAATCGAACCCGCGTCTCATAGCATCATCGGGATCGGCAGCCGAAGCCGCTACCCCTGCGCCACGAGACCCATCATAATGCGAACATATATCCAAATAATTGATAAAACAAGATGAGGTGTCCGGGTTTCGAAGCGTCCGGGAATTCGAAACATGACGTTAAAACAGTACCAATACATCAAAATACTACATTTAGCTAATTTTATAATGCGAAAAATTATGACACATTTTAACAATTTGCAAACCCTGTGACAGATTTGAGTCTTTACGTCCAAAAAAAAAATTAGGTGTGAAGTGATTTGATCAGGAATGGAATCAAATAATTCTTCTTTCTAACAGCACTTGTAAGGCTGTAGTAGAATGACTGAGCATCGGCTATGCATTAGGGTGCTGTATGAAAAAAGGTGTCTTAATTCAATTCTTAACTATTCCTCTAAATTTGGGAAGGTTGAATTAGTCCTCACTTAGCCCAAATAGATTGAATTTTCTGTGTGAGTTTATATGAAAAACTAGTTTTTTTTTGTAGTATGATTCATTGGTGTTTCCACACGGATAGAAATCCTGCAAGCAAATCCGGTAGCTCTGTGTTGTGGAATTCGAGAACATTGAAATGATTCCAAAATCGTCAAAAAAAACTTTTTGGATTACGTTTTAAAACTTTCCCGAAGACAGTATGGTGCTGAAATGCATGAGACAAAAATTACAGCATGTTCAATACTGGTCTAAAACTTGATTTCAGTGCATGAGTAATGTATTTTTAAAATTTAAAAAAAAATGTTTAAACCTTCATTTCTGTTCTATTTCATGTTGTGATAAAATCTCATTTCAGTTTTCAAAAGGTTATAATGGCCGTTTCGAGCTCTAGTGGCAATACACGTTGAAATTTGAAACAAAACAAGATTTTGCTTTTTTGAGTTATGAACATTCAAAAAAGTACAGATGAAATGTTTAAAGCGTTCTCGAAAATAAGTGTTAAAGAATTCAAATCTTTAAAAAAAATCAGGCAAAAAAGCTGTCAATTTTCACTCAAATAAAATGTTGAAGCTATAAAATAAAATGTCTGAAATGTTTCAATATTTTTTCTTTTAAAATTTGATTTTGTGTACCGGTCAAGGTCGAGGAAGGAAAAACTAATATTTAGATGACTAAAAGCAGACAAAAACTAAAAGACAAAGGCAACCAACTTTTGCTGTGCTAAAATCCGTCTTCAAAGCCGATTTGATCCCATGGTACAACAACCACTGTTGATGAGTTATCCAGATAAATTTTGAATTTGATAATTTGAAAAATACATATTTCACTTTGAAGCTTATGATTTGCACGTATTTTTAAAATAAACCACTACTTGCTCACTGCTGAAATCTTTATGTTTTTCCAATTGTTAAACGGTTAAATCCCAAGTAACATTTTGAGTTTTATCTTTGCTGTTACAACCGCTATAAAACCTCCCAAGTAGCAATACAAATGCCTTTGATTCTTAAGCATGTTTATAATAGTTTTATCAAATGCTATAAAGTTTTGTTACATCTTTCACTAAATCCAACAGGTTTTACCATTTCATAAACTTGAACATATTTTAAAGAATTCTTCAAGATATCATTAAGAATTTTGTTTGGAAGTTTTAACTAAGCTTTCAACTTTACACTTTAAGTACACCTGAAGAATTCTTGATGCAGCTGTTAAGTCTTCAGTAAGCATTTTATCAATCTTGTTAGATTTGTACTTTCACTTTGACATATTCAGTTGTACGTTAGCAGCGCAGTGAAATACATTAAGAGGCGAGCTGATATTTTTGAAAAACGTTTCCGAGCATAATTACTAGTGAATTTTCGGTTAATGTTTTTAAATTACAAATTACTTAAGAACTATGTGTTGATAATAATAAAATATTTTTTAATTGGTGGTTTTTTATCGTGTTTGAATTGTGAGAAAACGGAACATTTCCCCGAACCAGAAATTCGCTTGCTTTGCTATTGATGTATGTACTGGTGCTGTACATTATCATTATTGTGTCAAAGTGGATATACATCATGTTATTTTGCAATTTATCGTTACTAAACGAGGCATTTCATCAAATTGTTTTCGTTTTAGTGTTCTTCGTCCTGCCCCTTTTATAAAAAGCCTTTCAGTCTTGATTAGAACTTCTTTAAATACATATGGTTTTCAAAAAGTAGTTGATAAAACTTTTCATCCTTAGAGTTACCTTGTTTAAAACTATCAAGATTTTATTATGTGTATTGCACCGCGCAGTTATTTACAGTTTTGCTTATGCTGATTGCAGCGGTTTTTTGTCCACTAATATGTTTAATTTGAAAAAGAGAGTGATAATCGTTTTAATATATCATTGTTTGTGGTGTGCAGTATATATTGTGGTTGAGTTAAAGATTGTAATAGCAACAGGAAGTAAAATAGTGAAAGCAGCTGATTTTGAAGGCAGTGTCCAACCCACCTTCGCTGTTTAAAGTTTGGTCATTGAACTGTGTTGAATGACCAAGTTTGTGCTTTTTTAGTTGTTATTTAATAAATAAACCCCATGCAAACTAACAAAAATGTATTGTTTTTGCCTTCCTCACCTTACTGAGGAAAGGCTATAAAATCACTCGAAAACTGAACTTCTCAATTAGACCTCCTAGACTCACCTTCATGTATACCTATCGACTCAGAATCGAATTCTGAGCAAATGTCTGTGTGTGTGTGTGTGTGTGTGTGTGTGTGTGTGTGTGTGTGTGTGTGTGTGTGTGTGTGTGTGTGTGTGTGTGTGTGTGTGTGTGTGTGTGTGTGTGTGTGTGTGTGTGTGTGTGTGTGTGTGTGTGTGTGTGTGTGTGTGTGTGTGTGTGTGTGTGTGTGTGTGTGTGTGTGTGTGTGTGTGTGTGTGTGTGTGTGTGTGTGTGTGTGTGTGTGTGTGTGTGTGTGTGTGTGTGTGTGTGTGTGTGTGTGTGTGTGTGTGTGTGTGTGTGTGTGTGTGTGTGTGTGTGTGTGTGTGTGTGTGTGTGTGTGTGTGTGTGTGTGTGTGTGTGTGTGTGTGTGTGTGTGTGTGTGTGTGTGTGTGTGTGTGTGTGTGTGTGTGTGTGTGTGTGTGTGTGTGTGTGTGTGTGTGTGTGTAGGGATGTGGGTCTGTGCACCAAAAAATATGCACTCGATTATCTCAGCACTGGCTTAACCGATTTGGACCGTTTTGGTCTCATTCGATTCGTCTTGGGGTCCCATAATTCCCTATTGAAAATTATGAAGTTTAGTAAAGTACTTCAAAAGTTATGCTAAAAAAAATCATTTTGGCTAAAGTCCGGAAGATTGTAAAAAGGGGGGTTTTTGTAAGAAACCCCAGCATGTTATACATTTTTAGAAAGGTATTTAAAAGACCTTTCCAACGCGACCAATACATTGAAGATCTGACAACCCTATCAAAAGTTATAAGCACTTAAGAGTTATTTATACACTTTTTGGAGGCTAGTTCTCAGATATATAGATGAAAACGTATTCCAAATATATCATGCGACCTATCTTTGGATAGGTAATTTAAAGACCTTCCCACGAGCGTGTCTATTTTGGATAGCATTACCCTTTGAATGAAAGGAAGGCACCAACCACCTAAGGGTGGATTAAGTAACGTTTTTATTGAATTATTGCCAAATTCAAATCCGTTGTCCAAGTCGATCTATTTGCAGTTGATGAAACCCGCATGCGCTACGTTCCCAGCCGTGTGCAATTTAATCTTGGTGAAGACCACGATAAAGCACTGTGAGCCTGTTAACCCTAATAAATCCTTTTATTCCTAGCTAGTTTTGGGAAAGAGTCTTCGAAGAAGCATTGATTTTAAAATAGACTTGAAAAGAATATCAATACTTATACATTTTCGCCATATTGCCAAACAAATCGAGGTGCTAAAAATCGTAGCCATGTTGAATTTTGGAGCAACAACCGGCGAAAAAGATTTGTTTTTTGAAAAAAGTTTAGCCTTTTTGTGATAATTTTAAAGGCGCGTTCCATTTTTTCGAGCTATTTTGAAAAAATGTTCGGTAATTTTTTTTGGCACTACTGTTACGGTACATTTTAGCATTAGCATTAGCAATAAAGGTCGCACAATTCCGGATGGCTGCACAACGCTTATCTTGCTGTTTAACTGTAATTAAACGTATGATAGCACTAGACTCTCATCCGGTTACAATATTCCAACGATACTGACGCGCAATAATATCAATTACCACAATGAACCCCCACTGCATGCATGACTCGAACATGAACACGAAAATAGCACAAAGAGAACACCACAAAAATCTATCTTCCCATCACCACTGCTTGCACAATACTCTACTGTTACGGTACATTTCACTGGAAAAATGCAAGTGCTTGAATATATCTATACAATTATTATCAGATGAATTATCAACTACCATAAGCCTTTTAGAATTCCATTTCACATAAGAATATTTGCCTTCAATCAAGTAAATCAGCATGCTGTTCCCTTCTGTACAGGCTTTTGGTTCTATTTGAGATAACATTCTTAAATGCTTCATGCTTTGTTATAACTTTCAGGAGTTCCTACAGGTTGCTACAAAAAACTTTTCCAAACTAGAAAGTTTTATTCGAGCATTGAAGAGCTTTATAAAGTATTTATTAGGTACACAATAAAATTATAATGTCTTATGATATTCTTAATTTTTACTCTGGCTAACCTCCTAAAGTAGTCCATTTTAGCTTTATTGCTGATTTAACACTTATTTAACACAGCATGTGGGACTAAAAGGCATCTCGCATACATTTTCTCAGGAATTCTACATAACTTCTCCAAAACTGCAATAAAACTAAAATTGTTACTTGGGCTATCAGCCAAAACCCCCTAGTCGTAACGATCACCTTCAGAACCCCGAAAAACTCCTTTCAAAACCCAAAAGGACTCCCGAAAAAGTTGTTACGACCTATTTATAAAACCTTCATAAGAGCTCAAGGCTTTACAACTGAATCTTAACAACATCCTTAAAGCCTTAATAAAACATTTGTTAAAACCTAGTGAGGAGTTTTGGAAAAATTACATTTCGTACGTCTTCAAACGTCTCATGCCAAACAGGTTTTATTAAGGCAAAAATCAAGTCTTCCACTTACCAAATGATATAACAATTGGTGGCTCAATTTCAGCAACGGTTGAAATTTTCTCGATAAATGTGAGGGAGAAAGAGCCGAGAATATGAACTCTTTTGTAATTATAGTTTTTTTGTGCATAAAATATTTTAGTGTTCAATGCTTATGATATTCCATATTCTGCATAAATGAGTGTTATTATCATTTTTAATCAAATTTATTGTTTTTTTTTTAGTTTTTTTCTGTCAAGATGACGGTCAGTCACATTTAACCAGACCACGCGTTTAAAATTTACTTATGGCACTTGACAGCTTGGTTTTAAAGAAGCACGCGATAAAACCGTTAGGCATGGCAATGCCATCGGGTTTTCAATACGCTCATAAAACCTTATTCAAGTCATTTGGCATGTATTGTCACCAAGTTTTATGTTCGAGACATAAAACCTTCTTAAAACCTTTTAATCAGCCGATGCTTATTGGTTGCTATTAATTCCGAAATAAAAATAATAAGCAATTAAGATGTTACCATAAGACTGGTTTAAAGTTTTCGTCTCCACCCCCACACCTTTCACCCAGCAGAACCGAGAGACAACAACTTAGAAAAATATTTGCACTTGGGATGTTTACGAAATGTTTAGTCTCTGAGTGGTTTCACGAGAAAATTGGTCAATTCAGAGGATCGGAATTTGAAAAGAGCAGTTGATCATTAAGTTTGAGTTGAGCCAAACCGAAGAACTAATCAAATTATCTTTTTAAAATGAAACTAGTAATTGAATAAAAGTGTTTAAAGCATAAGCATAAGCATAAGCATAGGTGCCCACCCGCAGTTACTCCGTTATTGACCAGGACCTCCAGAAGTTACATCCACGAGCCGTGGAAGATAAGTGGGAGCTATCTTTCCTCGCTTCGCAACTTCTCAAAGGCCCCTATCATGCTGATCAATACCGGCGCCGGCCACGACCAGTGGTAGGGTCACGGGGAAGTGGATGGGAATGTTAGTCCGATACTTGAGTGATAGAGACCGCCGAATCGACTGCTTCTCCGACAAAGTATCACATGAGCTTTGAGGGGGTTAGTAGATGGGTATGAGGTCAGGATTCACGAGTGGCAGTGATGTGACCATGAGCATTTTGTTTATCGGTTGAAAATTTTAAATCTTAGGCAGCCGGCTGCGGAAAGATAGATAATTGATTATTTAAAAAGTTTTTTTTATCGAACGCGTGCCAGCCGAGCAGTAGTGCTATGGGCTGGACCTATAAGTATATTTTTACTGTTTTTACATTTTAGATAACGCGAGCAAATTTCAAAAATAGTTAATAAATGACGCTTTACTTTTCATAAACTCGATAGTTTGATGAGTGAATACTAAAACTGCCAGTTGGAATACATTTTTACGATCATTTACGACGAAAATTATCGCGAAAAAACAGGACTGCGCGTTCCCAGAAGCACTGCACTTATGATGTCATTATTCAATTATAATAACCAATCACCCCATGCACACAAACAGCGACACAAAAGAAATGAAAATGAGCATGCAAAAACAAGACAGCGCGTCCCCGTGGTCAGCGCACCAATGATCTAATTGAATAAAAGTGTTAAATTAGAAAAAGCCTTATACATTTTGATACAGAAAAAAGAAGACAGAATGGTATAAGTTCGACCCCAAACAATGCTGAAAGTAGTAATTTTTAAAGCTGAATTTTTGATTGAAACATTAGTAAGCTGTATTAACTCAATTCCTCAACTAGCAAATCTGTGAATGTCCAATGTCTCAACTAAAATGACAGCTTCGAACAACTCAAATCCCCAGCGCATTCCCGTTTGCATTTCCGCGTAACATCGCATAACCGGCCCTGGCTCCCACGGGGCTTAAACCCGACCGAATCTCCCCGAGGGCGGCGGCCAAGGCAGCTTAATACACTCCCTTGGGTAATTCCTTGCCACACCACAGCATGGCGCGGGAAGAAAAAACATAATTAGTCCTCATTTGCCTTGTCCAAAATTACACTTTGAAGGGAACCCCGAGTGGAACAAGATCACCAAAATTTGGCCCCAAAAACCACGAAATCAACTTTTATGCTTTGGTGCGCTTCTGCCCTCGGAAATTTCATGTTTGGTCCTCGTTTTATTTTTTTTTTGCTGACCAACTTATGTGTTCGCTCCTTTGCAAGGCGCAACCGATGGCTAATTCAAAAATGATTACAATGTTTCGCAAAGTGGCTGCTGCACCCGGGGATTTCTCCAGACCGCGTGTGTGTGTGTGGCTTCCTCTTTTTTTTTCTCTCTCTCTTGTTGCTCCTTGAACAGACCTTAATGAAAATGCCACCCCTTGAGCCGACGAGTGACAACATCCGCCAACACCAGCGAGAACGGTTGATGTCATTATCATTTGGCCACGATGTGGCCCGCAGGGAAGGTCATTAAGGGAGGGATACGACTCCGAAAATCCACCTGTTTCGTTTCGCCGACGATGATCGGATCGGATACCTTATGATCTTGGGCATAAGGTGCGCGCCCAAGTGGGGGATAATGTTACGAGTTTGGCCGGCGCGCACATAAAACTTTTAATCAAGAGTCACGTCCCGATCGTACGTGCGATGATCCGCGATGAGAATGGTTTGGTCGATCAGCTACTGGTTTTCGGTGCTGGAATAAAAAAAAAAGAACTTTAAAAATTTAGTTGTTGTGAAAAAGTTGATAGTATGTTTGGCATCCATACGACACTTAAAACTCAAATCGCACAGGATCCTCAAAACAGGTTTGAAGAGTTTGAAGCGCCAAGATTGTTTGTATTTAAACCATATTTACCTTTTAAACCCGGCTTTAGAGTGCCCATGCGAATAGGGTATAAGTCACAATATGCTGAGTCGCATAGCTTTTGAAACGACTCCGACTCAAAATCTGGCTTCTTTAGCTTCAGCGACTCCGAACCTGATTTTGACTCCAGCTCCCAAATAGACACAACTCCAACTCCAACAAACGACTAATTTGACTGAATTAAACATCTGGAAATAATGTTTTCTGATGATCCAAGATGTAATTTTATCTCAGAATATGTGTAGTATTATTATTTTTTTGCCTATTTGGGACAAAGCGTAATTTTGTTTTTTAAATGTTATGCCTTCTAAATTTACAAAAAAATCAACTCTGTAGCACTCGTTAGGGACCATCCATAAACCACGTGGACACTTTTTTGGGAATCTCAACCCCCCCTCCTCCTCGTGGACAATTATCCATACAAAAAAAAACTTTTTTGTATGGATCGTGGACAATCGCCATAACCCCCCGTAAAGTGTCCACGTGGTTTATGGATGGTTCCTTATACCGATTTAACATTTCGCCGAAAGAATTTATTTTGCATTCAGAATTCATTATAAAAAAATTGTGCTTATTTTTGCGAAACCTGATAAAACTGTTACAAAAGAATTTAAATAGTAGTTTATGCAACAAGTTGCAAAAAGAGATTTTTTTCAGCACGAGTCGTACATTTATCCAACGAGGTTCACCGAGTTGGATAAATACGTAGAATGCTGAAAAAATCAAGTTTTGCAACGAGTTCCATACAACTTTTTTTGCAATTCTGAAAAACACACACTGAGTGAAATTTTATGTCAAATTTTCATGAATTTTGTCAATAAATCGTTTAAATCAAACAAATGTTGAAAAGTGTTACTTTTCGAAACAAGTGCTGAAAAGTAGAACTATTTTGAAAAGTGTTTCTATTCGATTCTGTTATTTTTGTTACAGAAAAGTAGGCCATTTCGTCGTTCAAGAATGACAGGAAAAGTAAGTAGTTTCACGACGGAATTGCAAAAAAATATTTTAAATACATTTTCAAATGATTACTTTAAGAAAAGAATACAGCCTAAAGAATGAACTTGTGGAGCCTCCAATATTGTGTAAGAAAACTATTTTTTTGGGAATGCAAAACCTCACAGAAATTCGAAAATGCAAAAAGCTGGTTATGTTTAAAACATGCATAAACTAAACAAAATTAGGCAAATTAGGTAGCTGAGGTTTAACAAAAAACAAAACAAAATGGATTTTTTTTTGAAGAATGCAATACACTAAATGTTTTTGATCTCATGCAATATTTATACGATTAAAATTTCACGAACATTAAGTAATAAAAAAAACCAACTCATGTGTTGGAAGAAGGGAGATTCTAAACGAATCTTCTGAAACAATTTCTGTTGATACTTTCAACTCAACTTTACGAAAATATATTTTTTTTAACTGAGCCAAAATAATAATAAAAAAATAATAAAACAGTGCAGACGAATAAAAGTAATTTATGCAACAAGCAGACTTTTTGAGCACGTAATTAAACATTTATCAAACAAGGTAAGACTTGTTGGAATTGGATAAATACGATGAGTTCCGAAAAAAAGAAGTTTGGTAACAAGTAAAATAGTATGAACCCCTTTGCATTGAGTTTTTTCAGTGAAACCTTTATTTTCTCACTTTTCCCAACCACTATGTTATTTGCCGTCAAGATTAGTGCCAAACTCCAAAACAGTATCGGAAAATATTACTTTTCTATACATGATGATTTCCATTTGTACTGTTACTTAAGTTGATGAAAAGTTGACTGTTTCGTCATTCAAGAATGACAGTTATAGTT
Source organism: Culex quinquefasciatus (assembly GCF_015732765.1). Lineage (NCBI taxonomy): Eukaryota > Metazoa > Arthropoda > Insecta > Diptera > Culicidae > Culex > Culex quinquefasciatus. Next base: position 63,329,864 of record NC_051863.1, read on the forward strand.
AGCAGTTTCACAATGTATCGTTAATATTGTTTTGCTTTTATTTTATGGAAGGGGTAACGTAAACATTAAAAAATATTCTCACTAAACGAAACATGGTTTAAAAAATCTGCTTAAATTAAATGAGAGCCTTAAACATAAAATATTTTTGAGTTTTTGAACACAGATTGGAAAAGGGGAAGGGGTCTACACAGCAAAAAATCCGATGGTAAAGTCGCATGCAAAAGCGTGCACATCACTTTCGTCAAAATAAACACTTAATATTACACACTGCATGTACATTTTCTGCAAAAACAAAAAAAAATGCATCCGATGGGATTAAAACCCAGCACCAACAGTAAGGACTGGCGCCTTAGCCCACTCGGCCATTAGACCGATGGAACTCTGTAAGGATAAACGCATATATGAGCTTGACATTTCGGTCAAGTTGGTTTCCCATACTGATGGGCTACATATTTTAGGGTGTAAAATTACATAAAATTGCAGAAAATAATGCAATATTTATTTTACACCCAGGCCTTTTACACGCAGCTGGATTACTACTTTTATAGCTGTGATGACCTAACTCCAAATTCGCTCGTGTTTCGACCAAACCTCATGAAATTTTATTTCGGAATGTCTGCTTTCAGATGCTTATTGAAAAACTTAGACACCTTTTATCGGTTCAAAGTTGTTGACATTTTCGTCAAAAATACAAAGATAATAATCGGACCAACATCATATTTTGAGCACATAATCTTGAGATAATTTCTTACTAAAACTTCAAATTTCAGCCAAATGCATTCACAACAAAAAAAGTTTTAGCGGTTTGAATTATGCAGGGGTCGCGTCTAAAACGCGAATTCATAAAATTTTAGCCAGAAAAAAAAACAAACGAACTGGCCAAAAGTATATGATAATAGAGAACTTATGAGCAATCTTGAAATATTCATGCTGAAAATTTCATAAGGTTTGGTCGAAACACGAGCGAACGTCAACAATTTGAATTTGAAGTTAGGTTAGACAAATCGTCCAATGTACTATACTTTTGAACAGTACTGTGAATTAAAACTAACATAATGCCTTTATTATTTTGTTATTTTATTGTTTAAAATTCAGAAACTCTATCTAGTTTTATTTACTATATAGAACAAAGCATTGGATCTTATAATAATAACCTTGTCCGTAATCCTCAATGTACACTAGGGTTACAAAAAATGATTAAAATTTTGGAAAATCTTAAGATATATCCTCTGGCACAATTTTTAAGGCCAAAATAAGGAACTGTGCCAATATTGAGCCAAATTGGTTAAGGATCGCTATTGATCGTTGAGTTTTGTATGGAATGTATCGCAAAAATATAGAAAAGCAAAAAAAACAAAAATAACAAAATTCCACCAAAAAGTGGTTATAAAGAATCACAGTTAAGAGTGAGATTCTTATATGGGCAATTCTCTACCAACTCACACGAAATCAGGAAAAGTTTTGAAAAAGTTACTTTTTGCGTTTCTCTTTGTTTCGTCGTCCGTGCCTGTCGCGGGTGACCATGAACGGCCATGATCGATGACGACCAACTTTTTCAAAACTTTTTTTCGTAAAATCGCGATAACTCGTGATGTTTATAAGCAAACCCCTTATGTATAAATATCAAAATTTTTGTAATTGTCTGCTCTACAACTTTGTAGAACATTGTTACACTCTAAAAAATAACCCTGCAAAGTTAGAAAAAACACGAAATTTAAAAATAAAAATTTTTGTTCTAGATGAAAAAATTACCCTTCTGGGTCAATGTAGATTTGAAAAGTACATTAAATTTCCCATAAAATGACATGTTCCAAATTTTTTTACAGTCGAGTAACGGAAAATGGGAGTATTTTTAAAACTTTTTTAGTGTTTTTTTTCGATGAAAAATACGTTTTTTCGGAATTCTGAGTACGCCATCAAATCGGGCGTCTAATTTTACATAAAAGTCTCTTTGACACCAAATTTCTATCTCATCACCGTTTCAGGCTGCAAATTATTGAAAAACGCCTCTTTTTTCGCAAGTTCAAAAAATGGAAGGGGTCGTACCGCCCCTCCGTCACGAGATATCAAAAAACGGACCTCGGATTCGTGACCAGAAACAAAAGTTACCCCTTAGTTTCACGCAAATCGAATAGGGGTCGGGGCAACTGCTGTGTGAGTTGGCGGAGAATTACCCATATAAAATTTTATGATCTTAAACAATCCATAGCGACCCTTAAACCTGAACCGATTTGGCTCAAAAGGGAAAGTTTTTTCCAAATTTAATGAAGATCTTATTCCGGAGAATTGGTAAGAATTGGACATTTTGACGATTTTCCCCATACAAACTTTAAGCGATTCGAGGGATGGGTTCTCGTGGTCAGAATGAGCTCAAATTTGGAGTTTAATCTAGTGATGGGTCAATCAGGGTTTTCAGGGGGTAGCCCCGAGAAAGCCCGGATTTAGACCAGTACAAGTTTGTCAGAGGATTTGGCCGCTGTGGGTGTATGATGTTGTGCTATCTTGCCGAACGTTGCCTTTTTGACGTTCTGAGAAAAATGCGTTTCAAATTTTTGACCTTAAGTAAACAAAAGTTAGCGTACGCAATGTAAACAATAACACGTTTTGTGTCCCGAAGTTTGATAAAATTTGGTTGACGAAGTCCCGAGTTGGAATTAAAAATGTTTACGGTAGGCGGGCATATACGTGTGTCAAACGCGTTCTAACCAGAAATCCCTTGGGCCAATTGCGACAATTACAGAAACTTTCAGAGTGTGTCAAAATAGCATGCCAAGAATTTAATCCATTTCTGGCTAACTGAACTTTAAAATTCCGTCGGCTACTGGTTACTGGATTGTGCGAACACTCGCCTGCAATCTGCCGTCGTTGCCATCCGGCCAGCAGCGAAGACCCTTTAATCTTCCCAGAGCAGCAGCGCGCGCGCGGGTGCCGGAAATCGCATCATCTTTTATGCTCCACAATCATACCAAATGAGATTGTACGTTGAGGCACCTTAACCTCAAACGCGTCACTTTGGCTGAACGTTGTTCTGATGAGAACATCTCTGTAGCAACAAAAGCAACAACAATCGCATGGAAGTGGATTAATAAAACAGTAATTGAGCAAAATTAAAATGTTCTGCATGCTGACGATCATTTCCAGCAGAGCAGCAGAGAGAGTGCGTAACGGTGAGACCATTCGAACCCGCAGAAAAATGAAAAGCCGACGGACGCGTTTGAAAGTCGGGGGACGTGAGATGAATGAAAAATGAGCAATGACGCGTACAGGGAAGTAATGAGGTCAGGTGGAAAATTGGTTGTTTTGTACATGATGAATTTGTTTCAGTGCAAGACAATAAAGTTTTTTTTTCAGTTTCATAACTAAAATAATATTTTTTATTATGTTAATATAACAAAAATTGTGATTGCACCTTCTAGTCCCATCGATAAATGATTCGTTCAAAATCTCCATAACAATTTTAACATAAAATGATGAATGATGATGTGTGATGAAATATTTCTCAAATTTACCCCCGACTATTTAAGTTCCATGAAACCCACGAAGCTTGTACAAAACCGTTTCATTCGTCCGTTGCCATCGTAGCCTTTGGTATGATAAATCGCCATCACCTTCACTGTTTAAACTTGTTGGGCAATTAATAACGTGTGAGTCCAAATTGAGTTCCGCTGAACTTGGCTGATGAATACCAATTAATTAGTTACTGCAGTTGAGCAAGTTTGTAACAAACAGAAAGACAAAACTCAGAGTTTTGAGGAATTTTGAAACCCGTTTAAAAAAATCATTAGTTTATTGCATAAACTGCATGTTTCCATAAAATTCACCACCTAGTTATTACTGTTCCAACTTTTCCGTCAATCCGAATGTCGTCACACTTTGGAAAGCACAGATTGTTCCGACAGGTGATGATGATTACGACCGTCAGTCAGCTAGTCAGCCCAGCAGCCGTCGGCAGTGACAAATCTGATTTGATGAGATTGCTGGTTTAGCTAGCTGTGGCGGTGTTATTATTATTAAGTTATTAGCTTCAACGAGGTTTCCGCGCGGATTTAGCTGCCTGGGCGTCGCAGCCGGTGCGGTGGTGTGAAATTAAATAGATAAGCTTCATGTATTTATTTACACGTGTTTGGATGCTCGTTGAACACCAGTACAGTGTGTGTGTGTGGTACACGAACAACATTGTATATTTTGAACAATTACAATTGTTGTGCTGTGCGTTTCCGGTGTGAGCTAAATCTGAAGCGATTTGTTTGATTCACATTTTTTCAACTAATAAATTATATTAAAAAAAATGACAGAAATTTTAGTATTAGTCCAGTAACCTAGAAAGGCAAATTTTCAGTTGTGAATGAAGCGTATTTGTGTTTGTAACAGCGCACAAACTTTTTCAAAATGTTATAATTTTTACAGATTGCAAGAGCAAATAATTAACAATATGAATAGTTTTTTTTTTTTCTAAAACATCCTTTATTTCTCTATTGAATTGTAGCTTTACAAAATGCAGGCACCACACACGACGACATCTACTCCCTACGCTTTTTAACAAATGTTCAAATAATCCTCAAAATACTTCTTCACTAAACCTTTTGAATTCCATCTAAACTCTCTTATGCTTCTCTGGAAAATAAACAAATTGAAACGGGGAAATTTATCCACACAGTAAGCGACAAAGTGTACAGCAAGCCACATCGCAGCCCTTTGGGGAAAACTTTCAGTATTAATACGCCAGAAAAACAGATCATCTATTTGCTTAGCCGAAACTGCGAACCTTTTGCGAAAAATTCCAAAAACCCAATCGCGAATTCCTTTCCCCGCTATACAACTTCGAACTCGATGCAGATTAGTGTCAATCTCACCACAAACTTCACAAATTTCATTTTCCACTCTTCCTATATTATAATGTAATAATTTGCGCTTGTTTGGTACAAGATCGTTGAAAAGCAAATAAAGTTTAGATTTATCATGTGATAAAAGATATGGTTTATTCATTAAATTCCAAAGTATGTTCCAGTTAATTAAAGGAAACTCTGTTTCAATACGCGGGGTAAAATTATATTGATCAATGAAAGTTCGGTAAAGTTGTTTAGTACATTTTATTTGAATATTGTCGTTGATTAGCCTATTTGATTCTTCTACCCATTCCTTGCCATTTCTCGTCAATCTTTGTAAATGATTAAAATTGTCATCTGTTTCTTTTAAAATATTTTTTATAAATAAAGTTTTGCACTTGGCTTCTGGATCAATGAAACCCAATCCACCGCGGTCCATATCTAAATATAGCTGCCTTTTGTCAACTCTAAAAATACAACCTTTCCAAAGAAACATTCCCGATACTTTCCTAATTGAAGCAATGTGCTTATTTTTTGGTGGTAAAACTTGTGAGAGATACCACAACTTAGAAAGAATAAATGTGTTTAAATACCAAACTTTTTGAATTAAATCCATTGTTCGAAAATTATTTAAGTTGATCCTATATTTTATCCCATTAATTAATTTTTCGTAGTTATAATCAATAGTATTGCTCCAATTGCTCTTAAAGGTCACCCCAAGCAAATTTAAATTTTCTGTTTCCTTAACCATAAAGGGGCCTCCTTTACATTTATTTATCCTCCAAAAACATGATTTATCTTTGTTCAACTTTATTTTTGAACATTGCGAGAAAGAGTCAATAATATTCAGAACAATATCAAACTCTTCATTGTTTCTAAGAAACACATTTAAATCATCAGCGAAGGCAATGACTCTGAGGAATTTATTAAACGTAAGGACCCCGAGTATGGCCTGATCAATATTCCTAATAAGAGGTTCTATATATAAAACAAATAAAATCATACTCAAAGGACAGCCTTGACGAACCGAACACCTAATTTTAATCTCCTCCGTAAGAAAACCATTAAACAATATTTTAGAAGAAGCTTTTCCATATAAACACTTCAAGCAACTAATCAACTTATCTGAAAATCCAAACCTTTTTAAAACAATCCAAAGAAAATTATGACTAACTTTATCAAAAGCTTTTTCGAGATCTAAACTAAGCAAAAAACCTTGGAAGCTCTTACTTTCAATCGATTTAGTTAAAATACGTCGAACATCATTAAGATTATCTGTGCATGAACGCCCTGCAATACATGCACTTTGCCCTATATCTATTAAATTTCCAATTTTTGACTGTATCCTGTTACCAATAATTTTTGTAAAAAGTTTATAATCTGTGTTTAATAAGCTGATTGGTCTTTGATTCTGTAAAAGAGTTGTATCACCTTTTTTAGGTATCAAAGTGATTATTCCTTCTGAGAATTCTTTTGGAGGAATTAATTCTCCACTAAGATATGCATTAAAAAGTTTACAAATATCAAATTTTAAAATTTCAAAGTGCGTTAGATAAAATTCATAAGTTAGCCCGTCTGGGCCCGGTGACTTTTTACGGTTGCATAATTTTAAAGTTGCAGCGATTTCTTCAACACTTATGTACTCTTCCAAACTTTGTTTTTCCTCAATCGTTAAATTCTTGGTTACATTTTGTAAAATATTGTCTGCTTCGTCTTGGTCAACAAGATCTGAAACATTATTGTACTGTTCCGAAAAGTAACTGTGCACCATGGGGCCGATTTTGGCACTTTCAGTAACAATATTTCCGTTTGAAATGTCTTTCAAACGAAGACCGAAAGAACTTCCACGATGTATCGAATTTGAAAGCTGGTAAACTGTCATTTTCTCCCCCTCTGCGATTGTGCTCGACGACATTTTTTCCCCAAGATTTTTCAACCGATTTTGTTCTAAATTCATTAGTTTAGATTTAACAATACTCATTTCATCTGCCACATTTTCCCCTTCAACTAAACGCTTCGATAAATTGTTTAGAGAACCCAAAAGAGCCGACTTAGAATTCCTGACAGAAAGATTTAAATTGTAACTTTCATTTTTATAAAATTGTTTTACTTTATTTTTAAAATGTTGATTCCACCACCTGTTAAAGTTATAATTATATAATTTCTTTCCTTAAGATTTTCATACTCTTGTTTAAATTTTTCAGTTATATTATTCATTGAAAGTAAAGAAGGGTTGACTTTCCAATAGCCACGCCCTTTTGTCAATAAGTTCCCATTTAAATATTTTATTTTAATTACAACAGAGTGATGATCCGAGAAAGCGAGGGGCAATGTAGAGCAAGCTACAACATTTTCGACCAAACTAGAAGGCGCATAAAACCTATCTAGTCTGGAGGCGGAATCGCCTCGATAAAAGGTGAATTGGTTTTCTTTTCTAAGTTTAGCAATATCTTTATAAGCAAATAGATCAATCAAACTTTTTAATCCACAAGAAAAATTCTTGTAGGGCCCTTTAGTGTCGGCCGCGTCCAAAATACAATTAAAATCTCCCCCAATCAACGTTGATGCAGAATTAGGTTTGTTTAAATGTACAGTCAAAGCTTCTGTAAATAAATTATCCCGTTCCTTCTTCATATTACTTCCAGAGTGCGCATAAATATTTACAAAATTTACATTATTTACAATTACTGAGATAACTCTACCAGATGGATCAAATATATAATCAGAGTAATCAAAAGTTTTCCTTATAAGTATTGCTGTTCCCTTACGATCTAAACTAATATTAACTAAAGCATTATGTGTAAAAATAAAAGAGAAATCCTCATAACTAACTTCTTGCAAAAAAATTATATCGATGTCGTGGTTATATACAAAATCCCTCAATAATCCCTTATTAACCGTCGTGTTGGTGCTGTTTAAATTTATGGTGGCAATAGAATACAGATAGTTCATTATGTTAGTGTGGCTTGGGTTAGTATTATCAGTATAAGTATATGTTAGTATGGTTAGTATGGGTTAGTATTGGCGTATCGTTTGTGTTAGTAAAAGTGTCCGAAGAGAGTCAGTGTACTGGTGGGCAAAGGTCATATCCGGAAAAGGAGTGTGGGTACGATGAAATAATTTACTTGTTGTCGTGTGGTGATCGTTGCTCGGAAGCCGATCTCGTTCGTGCTCCCGTCGGCTTCGGCAGCGCCAACGCCGCCAGCAGATCGGCACCTTGGGCTGGTACGATAAACTGCTTTCCTCCTATCGCATCTGACTCGGATGCGTCCGACTCGATGGGCTTTCGTGGACGACCACGCTTCCCCTTGCTTTTCTTGCCTTTACCCTTCGCCTCAGTCCAGGCGGCGTCCGTCTCCATCGAAGCTGCACCGTTTGGCGAAACTTCTCCTTCGTTTTGCTGGTTGTCGTCGTCTTCGTCCATGGACTGATCGCCGCTCTCCTCCGCGACCTCGTCCCCTCCACCCTGCGGCAGCGCAGGCAGCTCTGCAGGAGCCGTAAACTCTGGAGCAACCGGCTCCACGTGGTCTTCGAGGTTAGGTTTGCTGATGGGTGCTGGGGGTTTGGGGTTGAGTACCACCATTCCAGATAAGGGCGATGCGCTCACCGGTTCCGCAGGTGTTCCGTTTGCAACGATGCTGGCAAAGGATCCGCCAGCTGGTGTCGCCGCCGCGGCCAGCCGCTTGTTGACACTGTTCCGTTTCGGGCAGGTCGCCTTAAGGTGATCAAGTGCCCCACACCCGAAGCATTTGTTCTGCAATCCGTCGTAGTAGATCCTTGCCTTGCAGTGCTGGATTGTCAGCTGCGCAGGAATCTCCGACACCAGCTCGATGTGGAGGCCCCTGACCCCGTTCCAGATCGGGAAACCAGTTTCCACCGAATACCGTTCCCGCACCAACTGCTGGATGGCACCGTACTTGGACATCGTCGTAACGATGTGCCGATCGTCCACTTCCGGGGGGAGTCCGAAAATCCGGACGTACTTGAACGTACCTGCGGCCGCCTGTACTTGCACTTCCAGGGAGGTTCCGTTGTCGTAGTCGAACTTGACCTTCGGCCCCAGTTTGGTCAGGGCACCGCGCATCATCGGTTCCGTTTTGAACCGCACGAACACGCTGTGGTCGTCGCGGTACATTGCGCTCAAGTCCTCGCTGGTCCATCCTTGCTTGTTGAAGAACTTGAAGATCTCCGCGTTGTTCGGATTCCGGGCCTCAGCCCTAAACCGGAGCTTGATGGTGAATTCCCGTTTTGGTTCCATTTTGGGAGCTACGCCCCGAAAAATTCAACAAATGAAAAAAAAAAAACCCTGGCAAACAATGCCAGTAAAACAAAGGTTTTTGTGTTCACAGAGTGCTCAATATACGTTAGCGACTGGTGAAAACACTTCTATCTCGCTTGAAGTCTATCAGCAAACTGATAGTTCAGATACGTTTCCTGGAAGTTCAGAATAGTTCAGATACGTTTCCTGAAAAGGTGTTTATTTTGGTGACATACATTTATTTTTGACAATTGCAATCAAGGAAGTTGAGCAATTCTCCACCATAACCAGAAATGTATTTTATTTGTATTTTTTTTTATTTGGCTCAAACTGTGTGAGGGCCTTCTATATGACTAAAGAAACTATTTTGTGTCATTGGTTCACCCATACAATTTATCTCAGCTATCCATACAAAAATGATACGTAAATATTCGAAAATCTGTGAATTTTGAAGGATTTTTCTTGTCAATCTGGTGTCTTCGGCCAAGTTGTAGGTATTGACGAGGACTGTTCAGAAAAAAAATAAGTACACGGATAAAATTTTGCTGATTTTTTTATAAATTTTTTACACAAGTAGTCAATTTCCTAAAATTTGTGTTTTTTGTATTCGTTTAACTCAAACATCCCTCCATTTTCCAATGCCGATGTCTCAGCAACCAATGATCCGATTTTCAATGTTAAAAATTAAACATTCGTAAAAATTTGCGCTCTGTTCGAACACAAACATTTTTGCAATTCCGTCGTGAAACTACTTACTTTTCCTGTCATTCTTGAACGACGAAATAGCCTACTTTTCTGTACCAAAAATAACAGAATCGAATAGCAACACTTTTCAAAATTAATGCTGAAAAGTTCTACTTTTCAGCACTCAAATGGGTGCTGAAAAGTTGAACTTTTCAGCACTTGTTTAAAAAAGTAACGCTTTTCAATTTTTTTGTTGATTTAAACGATTTATTGACAAAATACATGAAAATTTGACTTAAAATTTCACTCTTGTGTGTTTTTTGGAATTGCAAAAATTGTTGTATGGAACTCGTTGCAAAACTTGATTTTTTCAGCACACTTCGTATATATCCAACTCGGTGAACCTCGACTCGTGCTGAAAAAATCCTCTTTTTGCAACGTGTTGCTTAAACTACTATTTTCGAAATAAGTGCTGAAAAGTTTAACTTTTCAGCATTCATTTGAGTGCTGAAAAGTAGAACTTTTCAGCATTTATTTTGAAAAGTGTTGCTATTCGATTCTGTTATTTTTGGTACAGAAAAGTAGGCTATTTCGTCGTTCAAGAATGACAGGAAAAGTGATTAGTTCCACGACGGAATTGCAAAAAAATATTTTAATTTTTTGTGAAATTCCAATGTACAGCACCGAAAAAAAATTCAGTGGGAAAAAAATTTCTTCAATACATGGATATTTTAAAAACTGATGATTTCAAAACAACTGGGCAAGTTTAAAATGCATTTCAAAACACTTTTTTCATTCAAATGTTAATACCATGCATTTTAAGTCAATTGTTATAATTTTTTATTGCTTTGCCCCCTCCCCCCCTCCCCTCTCCGTCAACTTTGGCCAGAGTCGAGGGACATAAACTTAAAAAATATTTGCAACGGCCTAATTGAGATATGAAAATGTTTGCAACGAAATCTTGGTGCACACTAGTGTATGTGCTTTGTTAAGACAGGATACATATTTTGATATTAAATAGATTTTCAATAAAAACATCAGTAATTTTCGCTTCAAACGTTTTTTCAGGCTCAAGTTTGACCAAAATTGTTTAATATTTATTCATATCCCAGATTTCAGCAATACACAAGCTACAATAAACAAATTTCTGGAAAAAAACACTTTCTAAAGCACTTAGATCTATAAATAGACACTTTGAAAGCTGGGTAAAATGTCAAAACAATAACTTTTTTTTTGTTTAGATGCAACTTTGTGTGTACTTTTTTTTATGAAAAATGAGTAATTTTGCATTAATAGTTCGTCCATACAAGTTTTCCTTTAATATTGGCAGCTGTCCATATAGATCAGTAGTGCGGTGCCTGTGTGGACGTGCAGTCCTGTTTTTTTTTCGTGCTATTTTCCGTCTCTTTTGTGTCGCTATTTGTGTACATGGGGTGATTGGATTTCTTCTTCTTCTTTTTTCATTTATTTTTTGTTCGCGCGTTCGTTGGCCGATGAATTTTATTTTTGTTCTCTTTATATAGTTTTCGATAGAAACGATCCGATTTTTGTTTTTGAGACAAGCAAGTCGTATTGCTGGATTAAGTCCTTTCCATATCATCGAGGATCGGAAGGCACGTCGACGGATATGTTTTAAGGCTTATGATATAAAATAATTTTAATGAATGAAGCCCTTCCTACATCACCGTTGATCGGAAGGCACGCCGACGGAGAATTTCTGGAGAATCGCGGTCGAATTAATACTATATTTAAATCCCTAGATAGGTATCTTTCCGCAGCCGGCTGCCTAAGATTTTTAAAATTTCAACCTATAAACAAATTGCTCATGGTCGCATCACCTACCACAGTGAATCCTGACCTCATACCCATCTTACTAACCCCTCAAAACTCATGTGATACTTTGTCGGAGACGCAGTCGATTTGGCGGTCCCATCACTCAAGTATCGGCTAACATTCCCATCCACTTCCCCGTGTCTTACCACTGGTCGTGGCCGGCGTCGGTATTGATCAGCACGATAGGGACCTTTGAAAATTGCGAAGGGGATATGATTGGTTCCTACTTTTCATCTGTGGTCCACGGAGCAATGTTTGGGGGTCCTGGTCAATAACGAAGTAGCAGCTACGGGTAGACACCAATGCTATGCTATGCTATGCTAATATTGGCAGCTGTCCATATAAAGAAGCTAATATTATATTTCAAAATCTGTATCTTGAACACAGAAAAAAACAATTCTCGAAACCGTGAAATCAGTTCACGATTATGAGAACCACGAAGGAATACATTCACGTTTATGGTGCAAATGCACCATACTCATGAATAAATTCCTTCGTGGTTCTCAAATTCGTGAAATTAATTCACGATTACGGGAATTGATTTTTTTCTGTGAAACCATGTTTTCTTATCATTTAGGTGGCTTTGGCAAAGATTTAAGTATTGCTTAGAACTTCCCTAAAAGTGTTTACAATCGAAAAGAAATTCACACTTAATTTTAATAAGACTTTTCACACAAAAAAGGATTGTGCAAAGTACCCAGTTTAGAAAAATATCATTTGGATATGTTTTAGATGAAATAATTGCCATCTTTTGAACTGTGGCACAAGTTGGTCAAAATTCACTGCCTGCGTTGCCAAATTTTCTAAAAAATCATGTTTTTAAAACGGAAGCGAATGACTAGGGCTAGTGATTTTTCGCGATTTCGCGGAAGCCGCGTAATCCGTGAAATTCGCCCCTGGCCGTGAAATTTGGGAAATACCGTGAAATGCCGCGAAATTTAAAATATTCAATTGATAATTCGCTACTCAGTGCAATTAAGCTTCATTTTGTAATTCGAACATTTTAAAAGGTTTTTCAAAAGCATTTTAGAAGCAGTTTACAAATTAATAACTATTTTATATCAGATCTACAATTATTTGCTGAAGATTTTTTTTATAATTATTTGTTGAAAATATTGTTCATTAGAATATTCAACAAAATGCACAAATTATTCCACAAAATTCCAAAAAGATTTTACAAGAACATTGATCAACATTTCTTTGAAAGAAAACGCAGATAATATCTTTTTAATTTTAAAATTTTTGTAAAATTTGTTTTAAATAATCAACGATATTAAACAACGATAAACAAATTGTATTTAAATATTTTGATTAAAAATTATGTGTTTTAATTCAATTGATTAGTAAAACAATACATATTGATATCATGTTCGTTAACCATTTTTTTTATTCTTGAATTATCAATAAATGTAAAACTGCATCTAATGAAGTTTTACCTGAATTTCATTAAAATACTAAAATTTCCCTATTGCTGAAATTAAGGAAAGCAAAAAAAAAATCTTTATTGCATTTCCTTTAATGATTTTAGGTTTGATGAATTAGAGGACTTGTTAATTTTATAAAATCTCAATAAAATTAAAACAGCTGAATCATAAATTCTTGAACTTTTTTTATAAGGTCCAATAACCAAATGTTTGAGTGCATCCCTTTCACACCTTATGTAAATGTTTATTAGTATAAGCGGGATACACTCAATGTTTACATTTGTTTGTATGATCTAATACAAAAAGTCTAGAATTCAACTGACGGAAATTTTTCAAAATTTCCCAAGAACTACTGCTAACATTTAAGACACTTTTCTGTTAATAACTTTGATAAAAGTATACATTTTAACGTTTATTTTGAGCAGTTTTTAGAGTACCGTGAAATTGCCGTGAAATTTCAATGTTTTGTAATTGGCATGCCGCGTAATTTTGATTTATTTGCCGTGAAAAATCACTAGCCCTACGAATGACCCATAGCGTTAAAGTTCTCTAATAAAATCAACAACTAGGGGAGTGTGGGGTTATTTGGACACCCTAAGGAAATTGCTCTGCCACGAGCTGTATGGATATTTTAAAGGAATGTGGATGACACCAGGGGATAATAGAGACCATATTTTATGGAAAAATGTAATTTATTTCAATAAATTTTGATGAAAAACCCATTTTTATCGCAAAAATCAAAAGGTGTCCAAATTACCCCCTCATTTTTGTTGGGGTAATATGGACATACCTTGTGGGGTAATATGGACACCTTTTGTGGGGTAATTTGGACACATGTTGAAGGTTAGGTTGAACATATGATTTTTTGAGCATGTTTTTTATCCTTCAACCTGGTTTTGTTATAGCTTTATATTTTTAAGTGTTTTTTTGCTCACAATATTTCATCAAAAGTTTAAATAATGACTTTGTGATAGAACTATAATTCAATAGGAAGATAACAAATAGTTCAGTGTAGTATACATAATTTAATAATTAATTCTGAAATGATTTAAACATTGATTCTGTATTAGACACAAGTATAATTTTTAGTGATTAAGGAATCGTTTAGGTTTATATAAATCAATCTTTATTAGGAACTAATTAATTTTTTTTTCATTTTTTTTATTTAACGTTATGTAGCCCTTCAAATTTAAATATTATTGTAAACCAGCATAGAAATTAGAAATGTCAAAGAAATTAATTAAAATAAATCAACATTAGAGTCTAGTTGAACGCCAAATATGCAGTACTAGATTTTCATCCATTCGAATATTGGAATAAATTTATCTAAATTTAAAAAATAAGGGTTTTGTAAAAGTTATCATTGCTCACATTCCTTTTTGAGTGTTTTGACATATTACATCTCTCTAAAAAACTCTACCAACCATGAAAGTTACCTTTTTTTTGCCTGACAGGTAGACTTTCAGGTATGTCCAAATTACCCCTCAAGCCATGTCCAAATTACCCCCATAGCATGTTCCATCATAAATTGCAATTTTTGATGATGAAAATTGATAAAATGCACAATAATTCTTATACGTACATATCTCAGGCATCGTCCAAGCAACCCCGTTAAACAAGAATTGTCCACTTTTTTGCCATATAACCCCCGCAAAACCTTATTTCCCAACCCTCAAATATTAGAACTTAAGGCAGTGCCAACCTGCCTTTGGAAACTTTTACATATTATACCAAAACTACTTAACCTATTCCAACTTTTTTGGTTTGTCCATACTTTTAGGCCATGACTAGTACTAGCCTTATCACTTAAATTGCTGTTTTCACTTTATATCCGAAGAAAACGTGATTTTTAAAGGGGTGTTCAAATTACCCCCACTGTCCATATTACCCCAAACTCCCCTACAATATAAAATCGTAAAAAAAACATGTTTTGCCTTTAAATCAGAAAAAAATAATTTGAAAAAGCCTAAAAACATCTATTTTCGACATAAATAAGTGTTTGGAATAATTAGAAAATTTTGAAAATAGTTTTACAGAAAGCTCGGAAAATTTCACGATACTTTAATTTGTGGACCTTAGACTCTCAGAAACCGTTGGTGCAATTTTCAAATCTTTGAAGTAAATTTATAGAATAATTGTTTGACATTTTTAAGAAATATATATGATTAACAAATATCAAGTTAAAGTGTATATAATCGAAAAGGATGCACGATATATAGAATTATGTCAAAATAATGTTAAGGCTTTTTTGCCACGTTTTTCAAATAATGATTTTTTCGAAAAGAATGCAGCACTGTTAAATGCACTTTGATCAATTTGTGCCATAGCTAAAAAAAAGAAATTTTTCATCTCATTTCCAAAAATGAGAATTTTTAGACATGCTTATTTTGCGCAATCCAATTGTATGAGCGATAAGTCGAATATAAAAAATAGGTGATTTTTTTTCGATCAGAAAATCCGTACTCAAGCTACAGATTTTTGAATATTTTCCAAGCCTTTTTGAATAGACGATTGCTTAAAATGTAATAAAACTTGAATGGACGAACTAGTTGCAAAATGACTTCATTGGTTTTATTAAAATACACACACAACCTTTTCAAATAAAAATGCAAAAAAAATCTTCACAGTTTTTCTATGGCTAATTATTTTTTATTTGAATATTGTATATGTGTATAACGTAAAAAAATATTTCAAATCACAAGATCAGTTATTCAAAAATTTGTGAAATACTTGTATCTTGTTAATCAAATAACATAAATTTGTTGACATCAAATCTATATATCTTAAGATTAAATAACTGAGCTATTGTTTGAAAAAACTCTGTAACGACGGCAATTTTACGTGATAACCTAATTTTACAAGCCCTCAATCCAATCAATGGAGATGGCCCACCTGCGTTAAAAATAACAGTGAAAAAGTGCACCTTTTTCCTCAATTTTGCTCGCCCTCACCACACCAGAGAGGGAGAAGAGTACAAAAAAACGCTGCATTCACAATTGTGGTAAATATGTTTATTCAAAAGACAGCCCGCGGTTAGCGGGCAATTACCATCGAAAAACGGCCTAATGGATCCCCCTTTTCCCTGCTCCTCCTCACCTTCCACCCTTCTGATGACGTCGATTCATCGTTGGCGATGTTTCGATTCACTCTCCTGGGTGAAATAAAAACATCGTCCATCACACATCAATTCAAGTTATGTGGCAGAAAGTGGCAACAACAAAAAAAAAGGTTCAAACAATCGCGAGTAAAAAAAACCGCTTCGCGAAAGAGAATATGGAATTTTCATCAATCGAGGGCTCACAATAATGCGCGTTTGTGGTGCTGCTGCTGGTCGACCCTATTAATTCAATCAAGTCAATTATTTCAATTACACCTCGCTCACGCGCCATAAATTACATAAGCGCATATGCCACCGGGCACATTCATCACAGTTGGTCAACTCTTTAAATTCAAATATTTTTTCAACGTTTTTTTTTTTCTTTTTAAACAGCAAATATTTCACTCGGAAAGTGACAGTGATGACGGAGCGTGATGGCAGTATGTGTGTGTTTGGTGGGTGAGCTGACAATGAAGGTGTTTGATTTGCGGTTGAAGTGTTGTGAATGACTCTATTAGGGAGCGTTGGACATTGTTTGAACCGAATTAATTGGTTGAACTTGTGGGTTTGACGATATTTTTGATTGAGTGCAAGATAATTATAAATTTGATCAATAAAGGTGAAATCATCCATCGCCTAATTTC
Organism: Culex quinquefasciatus; assembly: GCF_015732765.1. Classification (NCBI taxonomy): domain Eukaryota; kingdom Metazoa; phylum Arthropoda; class Insecta; order Diptera; family Culicidae; genus Culex; species Culex quinquefasciatus. The sequence goes on from NC_051863.1 coordinate 63,346,630, forward strand.
ATGCCAGTTATAATTTTCCCGTTTTTGGAAGGTAATTTTTTGCAACTTTTACTTAACGAAATTTTTTACTTCAATTGTTTTATTTTTAGTTTTTTATGCATTTATCTTATAAACATAAAGTTTTTAATTGGTAGTTTCATGCCTATTATTATTTTATTTTTAACATAATTTTCCTGTCACATGTTTATTTTTCAGTAATTTTTACATTATTTTAATGTAAACTTCAACCTTCAGCTTTAATGTCTAATTTCGAGAGTTTTATTTAAATGGTTCAATAAAGCAAATTTTTTGGGTGTTTTTGAATACCCTTGACCCAAGACGGTTTCAAAAACACCCAAAAAGGAAAAAAATAAAATTTCATTTTCGAATCATTTCAAAAAAAAAATCTCTAAAAATTAAATGTTAAAAAGTGTAGTTCCACTTTTCAGAGCGTTTTGAAGATTTAAAAATTGGTTTCATTTTGCCTTGCTCACTGAGGTAAGGCTATAATCCTATAATCCTGCTCTAAAACTTTTGACTGAAAGCTCGTAGACCCACCTTCATGTATACCTATTGACTTAGAAAACTGAACAAATGTATGCCCGTCTCTGTGTAGGTGTGTAGGGATGTATGTGTGTGACCAAATTGTCACTCAATTTTCTCAGCACTGGCTGAACCGATTCCTGTCCCATTCGTCGATATTGAATTGTTTGAACTTTCGATAAGTTGTTTTCGCGTCAATCTGAATGTTTGATAAATGTCCCGAAATCGTATCAAATATCTTCATGTTATATATCTCTGATAGGTTAAATGGAAAAACCTGTCTAACTATTCCAAAACATTGAAAATCTGGCCCACCTGGTCTCGAGATATGACTACTTTTTTATTTATGTACTTTTTTCACCGTTTCCATCTTGTGGCTTGGATACTGCTCTCTCTTGGATATTGCTTCTCAGAAAAAATAGTTACACCCTTAAAAAAATATTTTTTTGACTTTTCACACACATATTTTGAAAATTTGCATTTTTAAAATTTATAGAAGAAAAAAATGCCATCTTTGAAGCTATAGCTTCAGCAGGTTGTTCAAAATTCATTGGCAGTGCTGCCGTTTTTTTTAATAAAACATATTTTTTTTAAATGAGGAAAAATTTGTCATTATATTTTTTAGGTTAATGTTTATGATGTAAGATCAGAAGTTTTTATCGCCTCCTCCCTTTTTCAAATGAGGCCGAAAAACAAGTGTTAAGCGTCCAATTTCCCGGGAATTCCCGGGATTAAAAAAAATATTTCCCGTTTCCCGCGAAATTTGTAAATTTCTCGGAAATTCCCGAAATTCAAGCGGAACATTTTCTTAAATTTTTGGAACTATTTTTTGAAAATGCTCTGAAAAAATGATAAATGAACAAACTCAACATGATTTTGTTAAATTAAATGTATTGTTTGGTTTATTAGCAATTCCAGCCCAAAATAGTAATTTTTAGGTACTTTTTTCTCGACCCTCTTCGATTTCAATGGAACTTTGTAGACATGTTTTCCTACGCTCATTTTTCGTGAGTTTTTTGTAACATTTTAGGCTATTTTCACAAAAAAAAATGAACGAAAAAATATCGTGGTTTCACCTTCAAATTTGTCTTTTAACCTTAAAAAAAAACAAAAAATCTCATAAAATTAAGTATTTTTTGTTTCAGTGAATTTTTTCGGAAAGTCCGTCAAATTTCCTACAAGTTTGTCTTTGACCACTTTTTGATACGAAGCAACGGCTAAATTACGAAATACAAAAATATTGAAAACGCTTAGGCCCTTCTCAAATGTCATTATCGAGTGAAACTGGCTCCATATACACAAAATGGCTTACATGAGCGTAGGACAACATGTCTGCAAAGTATCATTGAAATCGGAGAGGGTCGGGTACAGCCGATTCCCTATTTGACATGGAATTGCTCTTATAATTAATCAATCAGATTATCAGAAATTATGATATCAGAATTATTTCTGATAATATTAATTTTTGAAGCAACTGGGAATAGATCTTGCTTAATGAGTATTAAATTATTACAATTAGGTAAGCTTTTAACAGATTGATGTTATTTTATCAAAACAATATTAACTCCTTACCTCCAAATTATAATTGAGATTTTTTTACGATTTTGTTTACCATGATCGAATGAGATGAAAATCGAATTTGTGCAAAAAGAATTAACAATTTGATGTTAAATAATTATGGAGCACTGGTGCAACTTAAGGTGTTAGAGGGTTAAAATTGGAAAATAGAAGACTTTTTGTGGAATGATGTTAATTTATCGTATATTTCTTCGTATATCATGTTGCATAATAATACAAAAAAAACATTGAAAAATTACTTTCTATTGTTTGTTCTCAAAAAATGCAAAAAATTATTCAAAGTTTGCTTCAAATATTTGAAAACATTGGGTTGCTTGGAGTAAAACCAACACTAAAAAGCTTTACCATTTGTTCAAAAGCTGAAACCTGTTTTTTCTTCATTTCAATAAACTGGTCACAGAGGCAAGTTTAAAATTTCCCATCAAAAAATACCAAAATACATTTTGTTGTAGTTGAATGATTTTTTACATGCAGTCAAGCTTATTCAAACCATTAATGTTGATGTCCTACACCCAAAATTCATAGTCGAGATAATCGTTCTCTCAAAATTTATTGAGGGCTCAGTGCCAAAATCGATAGAATAATGGTACCAACTCACACCATCATAACAAATGAGTTCATTCGTTAGTTGAATCAATAAATCTCCAACAAGTGTCATACATCGACTTCTGACTTCTCCTTGGTCACCAAGCTGTGGTGGCCGAGGCAGCTAAGTCATTGGATTGGTTTGTCAAAGGTCTCTGGTTCGATTCCCGTTGTCGACACTTTTGGTTTTTTGTTTGACGGATGAACTTTTTTTGCAAATGAACCTAGAGAGAATTGTTCTATTGCCCATCTCGAGCTGTGTTCTCTGCGTCCGTGAATGGTACCACTATTCTCTCGACTCGAAACCATCATTCTCTCGGACTAGCGCTGCCAGTTTTGGGTGTATACAATTTTGTTGCAAAATATTAAATAAAACCTAGATCATAACAATTTTCAATAAATTTAAAATTTCCCGGGAAGTTGGCTGAAAATTTCGCGTTTCCCGGGAAATTTGTAACCCCGAGAAATTGGACGCTCTAAACCAGAGGGCAAAAAACCTTAAAGTTTTAATTGAAAAAGAAATCTAATTAATTGGAAACAATTGGAAGGCTTTTTTTGTGTATATAATCATATTTATCATGTTTTTGCTGGTTTAATAATAATTTTAATTTTTGTAGAATTCCGTTGTAAAGAAACTCAACAAGTTTTGTTAATAATTGGAAAAAAAACTGGACATGGTCAAATACATTTCAAACCACATTTTTATCGATATTTTGACACCATGGCGTGTAATTGAAAGTTTTTTGTTAAAAACGTCACTTTCTCACCTTTAGAAGTCCAATCACTCGAAAATTAACGTCCTAAATAAGTCTCATAGAACAAGGTGGCAACCTCGGGAGAAATAAACTGCAAGCAAAAGTCGGGAATTCGACTGAAAACCGGAAAATTTTGATTTAGTTAAGTTCAGTTAAAATTCGACAAACTTCTCTTAAATGAAATCATCATATTTTTTCCTATAGCTAAGGCCAGACAAGGCAAGAACAAAAACCTTGAAAAATATTTGCGACAGTTTACCTGTTAAAAAAATATCAGCAAAAATTATATTAAGTTTCAGTATAATTAAAAAAATTAAACAAACATTTTCAATAATACTAAAACAATTGCGCAATTCCGTTTTTGCGGGAAAAAAATAAAAAAGATTTTTTTTTTCATTTTTCTTTTTTTCTGCAATTCAAAATACTTCCTTTAATTTTGCCAAAAATAAAAAAGCGATTTTAAAATATTTTGTTCAGGTTATCGATTTTTGAACCTTTTTAAGAATTGATTTCCGTTGCTAACATTCTATGTGGATTTACAAGGACGAACTTATGATGTAAAATGACATTATTGTCAAAAACATACTAAAATTTCTGCAAAGCAACGAAAAACAAGAAAAAAACAAACAAATTACTTATTTTGGGAAGCTGGGATCTTTTTTATTAAGTATTGTTTAAAAATAAAATGTCTCTGCTCAAAGATGATTTTGAACACGATTTAAAAACAATTATCACGTTCATCTCATATTTTCTTGATACTTTTTAATTTCGTCGCCGTTGTGCTAACTTGTCGTACGTGCATTTTGGGCCAAATTGAGATAAGAGCTCGCAATGCCTCACATTTTGACCTTCACAGATCCCCAAAATTCGATTTCCATCCTGAGATATTCAATGAAAACCAAAAGAGCTCCGACATTTTTTGTCACTTTTCATATGAAAGAAGTTTTAATCTTGTCGTGCTATCTTGTCGCTCCCTGAAAATTTAGGTAAGTGTGACATTGACCAAGGGATTTGAGGTCAGAACGCGTTTGACGCACGTATACAACCAAACTTAGGGGCAATGCACAGAATGGTCAACCAAACAAAATGTGTTTTTATTGTTTACATTGCGTGCTCTCGTTTTTGTTTATTCAAGGTCAAACATTAAAACGCGTTTTTCTCGGAACGTCGAAATGGCGGGTGCGACATGATAGCACAACAGCGTCGATTTGATAAACTTTCTTCGATCATGATTTTTTTTATTATTTTTGTTTTGTCTCATTTTCAAATTTTATATTTTACTTTATTTTTGATGTGATAAATTAATTCAATCAAATGCAATATTTGATTTTGATCCGCAATCAATTGCATTCAACATAATACAAATCAATAATATCCAGTAACAACTTATTTTAATTTATTTTAAATCTGACAAGCTGCTTCGCTCACCAACAATCGTTTCAACAAACACTTGAAAACTTGAACTGCACTGGTTACGACCTTTCAACAAACTTCAGACAAACCTTCCGCCACTATAGGTTTCCCAACTCCTCGGAAAAGTCATGTAAGGCAAAAATTAACTTACAAACTACATAAACATGCTTGCGGCTGCGACAACCTCCCACCCACCTCACTCTCCCTCACTCTTTTATGTTTCACAAGTTGTTTCTGCATTTTAAATTCTGCACTTGTTTCGAAACATTAATTATACCGAATAATATAACAAACCTGGTGGTGGCGGTGGCGACAACGCCGGCAAACGTCTCTGTTTCAACCAAACGAAGGGGGGAGCCTAAAATGTGCATTCCAGGTCCAGGTCCAAAGAGCCCGAAAATTGTCTGGAGCCATAAAACAGATGCAGCGAAGGTATAGGAAGGTTTGCGCGGTTCAGTCAAGCTTTGAACGGGATTTCCCATGGAGCGAGCAAACGCATAAAGTTTGTTAGCCAAACGACGGTCGCCGGAACATTTATGCACTTATTGGAATTCATGAATGCATCGGGCGGAGAAATATTGGTTTGTGGTTGGTAAAGTTTAAGGTGAGTTTGGACGGGTGGGGTTGAAGTTGAAAATTAGGCTTTAAGTTCTTAGTTCTAAATAAACAGTTTGTTTTTATGTTTTAATGTTTTAATGTTTGATTTGAAGATTCTGGATTCTGGTTTCATGTCATCATGATATATTTTCATGAACAAAACATAAGAATTGATGGAATTTGAAGCTCTGCTCTAATTTTGTCCAAATTAGTCATGTTTTGCAAAAGGATCGTTTCAAACAAGGAAATGCCCGCACTAATTACTCTTGAGCAAAATGTAACACTTTCGTACCTGTTTTTTTCGTCGTTTCACCAATCCTTTCCAAACCAATTAAAAGGTGCGCGCTCAGCGCTACAACCAAATCAGGTGCAAATGAATAGAAAAATGTCGCGTATGTTGTACCTGATTTTTTAAAGAGTTTGCTCTCCAAGTCCTTCCAGATCAAACATTCTTTCGGGAGACACGAAATTCCTTCGCGCAACACGTCACGAGCCAGCCAAGCTTGGGCTGGAATTCCGTCACGATTCCGTTAAGGGGACAGCTTGAGCAAAGGAGAGCGCTGTGGTTTTTGTTGGTTCACCAGCGGTAGACCACCTACAAATCGGTAAATTACAAACGCTTACGGTGGTAGGGTGGTTCATATGCTACCTTTCAGCTCTTTTCTTCAGAGTCGATATCTTTGAAACAACAACAAATATTTTTTTTAAACTTCAAAGTACCACCCTAACTTTGATGTACTCAGCAGCAATTAACCACAACATGTTACCCCTTCGGACCAGCGTCAACTGGAGCATCGACACTCTTTTCCAAATGACCAAATACGTCCGTCCGCGGCCGATCGGTGGCAGATGACAGGCAAACTTTTGCGCTCTAATTGCTCCCGCCATAATTGAGATTTGTACTGCTTGTAGTTATTGATGAGGGGTCTGTTTTTGCCCGCTCACCACCACCGCTCTGCGGCGGCTTGTGCTCCGGAAAATGGTGAAAAACCATCGATCGCCAATTGGCCATATTTGCCGCGGACCGCCGGTCTTCACACTTGGGCTTCGTTTGATGGTAATTAAAATCAAATCGAAGCTTTTTTCTCAACGTGGCGTGAGTTATACTTGATGTTCTGTCCATAATGGAAGAGCTGACGATTGATTTTTTTCTTTTTCAACTTTTTTCGAAGTAAAGTCGTTTAAATCATTTGATTTCATCGATTCCGACTGTCAGTCGGAAGGTGC